>NC_092712.1:49367784-49587426 GCF_047496885.1 Scyliorhinus torazame
GTTGGGGGTGGAGAATAGCAGGGCGGGCCTCAAGCAATGGCCTTAGGTGGTGGATACTCGGTGCGGCGCACTCCCCGAGTACACCGCTTTTCGGGGGGGGGGGGGGCGGAGAATTGCGGAACCGGAGCCAGTCCCGATTTCATGTGTGAAACTGGATTCTCCGCCCCGTCGCCGAATGCGATTTCAGCGTCAGGGTGCGGAGAATCCGGCTCATGGCCTCCAATCAAAGCAGGATAAGTGGGCAAGGACAATAAATGTGTGCCTGACAGACAATTGATGAGGCATGAATCATCATCCAGATAGCCCTGGATCCTGCTGCAGCTAGAACCATGGCCTCTTTCTGTGAACAAAGCAATTGAGAGAGACTTTGGCAGTATGAAAATGAAATACATTTGGATTGCAAATTTTTCACACCAGATTAGCAGGAATCCATGACCATGAACCATTTACCACTTTTAACAAATTGCAACATCTTTAATCTTTTGACACAAGTTAATTATGCAGGGAAAGAGAGTTGGAGCGAGGGATGTTAAAAGGCAAAATTTTATCTGTGTAATTCATTTAAATGGAAAACAGCAATTATGCTGTGATCTCTGATCATTTAATGGGATTTATTAATGGCTGAAATGATACAGTAACATTGAGAGAGGATTCAAATGCCTAATAAAAAGGACACAATTGCTTATAGTGCAACATCAGACAGATTATCTTACCATTTAACTGGCAAACAAGAACTTAGTTTTCTTTCCTCAAAGTGCCTTGACACCCGCACACCCACCCCCTGCCCCCACAATAAACCGTAGACATTTGTTGTCCATCCCTAGTTGCCCTTGAAAAGGTGGAGGTGAGCCACTTTCATGAACTGCTGCTGTCCATGTGGTGCAGGTACACCTACACTGCTGTTAGGAAGGATTTTAACCCAATGAAAGTAAAGAAGTGGTGACATCATTCCACGTCAGGAGAGTGTGAGGTTTCAAGGGGATCTTGCAGATGGTGGCATACCCATGTGTCTGCTCCCCTTGCCCTTCTCATCTGTAGAGGTTGTTGGTTTGTAAGGTGCTGGCGAAGGAACCATGACAAATTGCTGCAGTGCATGTTGTAAATGATGCACATTATTGCCACTGTTCATTGGTGGTGGAGCGAGTGAAAGTTTAAGGTGGTGGGTGGGATGCCAATCAAGCGGGCTGCAGTGTCCTGGATGGTGAGGAGCTTTTCGAGTGTTGTTGGAGCTGCAGTCAACCAGGAAAGGGAAGAGTGTCCTGTGGAGACCCCCACCATCACATGCCAGTCTCCAGCCAATTCGATTCACTCCACGTGATATCAAGAAACAGCTGAAGGCACAGGATACTGCAAAGACTATGGGTGCTGACAATAAATAGTACTGAGACTTGTGCTCCAGAATTTGCCGCACCCCTTGGCAAGCTGTTCCAGTACAGCTACAATGCTGGTTTAGCTCACTTGGCTAGACTGCTGGTTCGTGATGCAGAGCAAGGCCAGCAGCTTGGGTTCAGTTCCCATGCTGACTGAGGTTATTTATGAAAGACCCGCCTTCTCAACCTTGCCCCTTGCCTGAGGGGTGGTGATACTCAGGTTAAATCACCACCAGTCAGCTCTCCCCATCAAAGGGGAAAGCTGCCTATGGTCATCTGGGACTATGGAAATTTTACCTTTAATTACAACACTGGCATCTATGTGGAAAATCGCCCAGGTATGTCCTGTGCACAAAATGCAGGATAAATCAACCCGACCAAGTACCGCCCTATCAGTCTACTCTCAATCATCAGTAAAGTGTTGGAAGAGATCATCAACAGCGCTATCAAGTGACACTTAGCAGTAACCTGCTCACTGACGCTCTGATTGGATTCTGTCAGGGTCACTCAGCTCCTGACTTCATTCCAGCCTTGGTTCAAATGTAGACAAAAGAGCTGAACTCCAGAGGTGAGCTGAGAGTGACTGCCCTTGACATCAAGGCAGCATTTAGTCGAGTATGACATCAAAGAGTTCTTGCAAAACTGGGAATCAGGGAGAAACCTCTCCACGGGTTGGAGTCTTACCTAGCACAAAGGAAGATGGTTGCATTTTGGAGGTCAGTCACCTCATTCCCAGGACATCACTGCAGGAGTTCCTCAGGGTAATGTCCTAGACCCAACCATCTTCAGCAGCTTCATCAATGACCTTCCAGCATAATCTCAGATGTGGGGATGTTTGCTGATGACTGCACAATGTCCAGCACCATTCACAACTCCTCAGACACTGAAACAGTCCACGTGCAAATGCAGCAAGACCTGGACAATATCCAGGCTTGGCTGACAAGTGGCAAGTAACATTCATGTCACACAAGTGCCAAGCAATGGTCATCTCCAATAAGAGAGAATCAAACCATAGCTCCCCGTGACATTCAATGGCATTACCATCACTGAATCCCCCACAATCAACATCCTCGGGGTTACCATTGACCACAAACTGAGCTGGACTTGCCACATAAATACTGTGGCCACAAGAGCAGGTCCAGGCTAGGAATCGTACGTTGACTAACTCACCTACTGACACCCAAAGCCTGTCCACCACCAAGAAGGCACAAGTCAGGAGTGTGATAGAATACTTTCCACTTTTCTGAATGAGTGCAGCTGCAACAAAACTGAAGAAGCTCAACACCATCGAGGACAAAGCAGCCCGCTTGATTGGCACCCCTTCCACAAACATTCACTCCCTCCACCACCGACGAACAGTGGTAGCAGTGTGTACCGTCTACAAGATGCACTGCAGGAATTCATCAAGACTCTTTCAGCAGCACCTTCCAAACCTATGATCACTGCCATCTAGAAGGACAAGAGCAGCAGATAGCTGGGAACACCACTTGGAAGTTCCCTTCCAAGTCACTCAGCATCCTGACTTGGAAATATATTGCCATTCCTTCACTGCCGCTGGGTCAAAATCCCGGAACTCTCTCCCTGATAGCACTGTGGGTGTACCTACACCACATGGACTGCAGTTGTTCAAGAAGGCAGCTCACCACCACTTTCTCATGGGCAATTAGGGATGGGCAACAAATGCTGGCCTATAATCCCATCCCATAAAAATTAATTAAATAATAAGTATTCCATCACACTTCTGCCCACTAAATAGTGGACAGGCTTAGTCAGGAGGTGAATTACTCAGCTTAGAATTCCCAGCCTCTGACTTGCTCTTGTAGCCACAGTATTTATATGGCTAGCCCGGTTACGTTTCGTCTTCCACTTTCTATCCTTACTATGTTTAAAAAGATGACGGAAATAAGGTTTGGTTCTATGGACCAGTATTGTTGTAACTCAGATTCTTCGACCAGTATATTAATTAAAGGTTTTATCCAGGTGCCCTGATCGAGATGAACAAAGGACAAAACGGGTTCACGGGTTTAATGCAATTCTATTCACAATTCCCTCACTCAACAAAGTCTGACTCAGACTCCCAGCTGAGCTTTAGGTGTAGCCCGCACTTAGTGACGGAGGTTGGCCAGGCTACAATCACTCGATGCGGATGTCTTCTTTGGGCTTCGAAACCCAGGGCCCGTCTACTTGCGATGGCTGTGCCTGGGGGATTCCCAGGTTATCGCTGAAGATCTGTTCCAAATGTTCCTTTCTTTAGACTGGTCTGGTAGCGTTGAGTCACAGGCTCATGCCCACAACTGGCCATTGTCCCATCCAGACCCCAACTTATTATTGGGTTCAATTCTAGCCTCGGGGGACTGTGGAGTTTGGACGCTCACCTGCTGCCTGCACGACTTTCTTCAGTTGCTGTGGTTGCCCCTCACAGTCCAAAGATGTGCAGGTTAGGTAAATTGACCATGATGAAAAATTGCCCCTTATTGTCTAAAAGGTTAGGTCGGGTTACAGGGATAGGGTGGGGAAGTAGGCCTAGGTTAGGGTGCTCTTTCGGAGGGTTCGTGAAGACTAGATGGGCTGAATGGTCTTCTGCATTGTAAGGATTCTATGATTCTATGAATACCTGGCTCTCTGTACCCTAGTCGTCTTAAACATTCTTTCTGTCCCAATTCCCTGGTTACCTGGACTGTAACTTGTACTTTAGGAAAATTGTCTCTTTATAGCTCCCATCCTGTCTTTCTTCACAAGAGTTAAAAGTTGTTCACTCCCAAGGTCCTGTCCCCAACTGCCAATAAACTCAGCTAAAACTAAAATGTAAGCAACCTCTGCTAGTTCTATTTATTCTTCATGCCGTAACCCTCTTTAAGCACAACAGGATAACAGTTGGGATTAAAACCAACCACCACACTTATAAACACCTTTGTCCAGCATGAAGCTAACTACAAGTTTTACCCTTCCAGGCGCAGAAACATTAAATTAAACCCACTTGAAACTAAATCTTATTTATAATGTTTACCGATACAATTATGAATCCCTTAGAATTACCGTTGTTTTCCCAACAATTGCATGCTGCTTCCTTTATTTAGCATGCATCTAGTCCTGTATTGCAGCCTCACCAGGTGTCACCTCACTTTTAGATATACCTGGTGCCATCAACATTGAACCAGAGTTGATGTCCTGGCTTGATGGGAATAGTATAGTGGGGCATATGCTGGGCTATGAGGTTACTCATTCTGGTTGAATACAATTCTGCTATTGCTGATGGCCACAGCACCTCGTGGATTTGGGACAAAATAAATTTTGTTGCTTTCGATTTCAACTCACCATCCTGCTGTCATGCCCAATTGTCTATCCATGGCCCGCTGCAAAGTCCCAGTGAAGCCCAACACAAACTGGAGCCATGTTACAGCCTTCTGGACTCAATGTTGAGTTCAACAACTTCAGGCTGTGAACTTTCTCCTTCATCTTGACACTTGTTTCTTCATCCAAAAATGTTTTGTCCCAATGCAATCCCCTCTCCCACCATAGGACAATTTGTCACTTGTTCTTAAATTTTGCTTTCAGAAAGCGCCAAACTTTATTCTGCTGTTAACGCATTCTTTTATTTTACCTTATGTCACTATCACACGGTCTTCAGTCCTTAACACTGCCATTAACACTCCCTTCACCGTATGCTTTTAACATCTTTACCCAACCTCTCCTAGTTCCCAGTTATTCTTGACCTGCTTTGCTCCAACCCGCTCTTAAATAGTGTAAAATCCATCATATTTCTCCCTCTCCTTAGCTCTGACGAACAATCCTACAGGCTTGAAATGTTAGCTCAATTCCAGCCTTCGGTGACTGTATGGAGTTTGCACATTATCCCCGTGTCTGCGTGGGTTTCCTTCGGATGCTTCGGTTTCCTCCCATAGTCCAAAGATGTGCAGATTAGATGGATTGGCCATGTTAAATTGCCCCTTCTGTGTCCAAAGGTGTGCAGATTAGGCAGATTGACCATGCTAAATTGCCCCTCAGTGTCCAAAAATTAGTTGGGATTATGGGGATGGGGCGGAGGAGTGGGCCAAGGTAGGGTGCTCTTTTGGAGGTTCGATGCAGACCCGAGGGGCTAAATGGCCCACTTCTGCACTGCAGGGATTCTATGGTTCTCTGTTTCACGCTCCACAGATGCTGCTGGGTTTTTTCAGCACTTTCTGTTTTTATTTGAAGTTGTAGATCTGTTCTAAATTTATCTCATTTAGCACAAGGATAGCGCCACACAACATGAGGGAGGGTATTCTCAATTTGAAGATTTGAATTTGACTTCACAAGGGCTGTGCGGAGGTCACTGGTACCAATACCGCCATGCAGATATGTATCTGTGACAGGTAGATTGGTGAAAGTGATGTCAAGTAGAGTTTTTCCTTGTTGGTTCTCTCACGGCCACTCACAGGGCAGCACGGTAGCATTGCAGGGCAGCACGGTAGCATTGTGGATAGCACAATTGCTTCACAGCTCGAGGGTCCCAAGTTCGATTCCAGCTTGGGTCACTGTCTGTGCGGAGTCTGCACATTTTCCCCGTGTGTGCGTGGGTTTCCTCCGGGTGCTCTGGTTTCCTCCCACAGTCCAAAGATGTGCAGGTTAGGTGGATTGGCCATGCTAAATTGCCCTTAGTGTCCAAAATTGCCCTTAACGTTGGGTGGGGTTACTGGGTTATGGGGATAGGGTGGAGGTGTGGACCTTGGGTAGGGTGCTCTTTCCAAGAGCCGGTGCAGACTTGATGGGCCGAATGGCCTCCTTCTGCACTGTAAATGTTATGATGTCTATGAAATCTAGCCTGGCAGACCTGTCCTTCAGCACTCAGCCAGGAGATCAGTTGCGGTGCTATCAAGCCACTCTTGGTGATGGTCAGTAAAGACCCCCACCTCAAATCCAGTCTGTGAAGTTGCCTCCCTCTCTGCTTCTGAGTGCTCAGTGTGGAAGAGTTCTGATTGATCAGCTGAGAGATTGTGGCAGGTGATAAACAACAGGAGGTTTTCTTGTCCCTTTTGTGTCACATTGGATCCAGTGTTGAGGAATCGCTGGCTTGTAACTTTGCAAAATAACACAGTTCAACTGCTGATGGTGAGCTTGGGAGATCTGGAGAATCCCCAAGTATAGGAACAACGTGCAGTATCCCGATAGCTCCGGGGAAATACTCAGGGAGTCCGGTAATAACAGCTTCATTGAAAATCTGGAGGCAGTTTCGCCAACACTTCGGGTTGGGGGTAGGGCCAAGGGAAATGCCGATTCGGGGGAACCACCGATTTGAGCCAGGGAGGTGGGATGGAAGTTTTCGGAAATGGGAAGAGAGGGGGATTAAGACGCTAAAAGATTTGTTTCTTCGGGGTCGGTTTGCAGGATTGAGGGAGCTGGAAGCGAAGTATGGGCTGGAACAGAGAGAAGTGTTTAGGTACATGCAGGTTCAGGATTTTGCCAGGAAGGAGGTACAGGGCTTCCCAGAGGAACCGGCCTCCACATTGCTGGAGGAGGTGCTGACGACAAGGAGAATGGAGAAGGGGGCAGTGTCAGCGGTGTACGGAGCTATTTTGGAAGAGGATAAGGCACCACTGGAAGGGTTCAAAGCAAAGTGGGAGGCAGTGCTGGGAGAGGTTATAGAGGAGGGGGTCTGGTGTGAGGTGCTCCGGAGAGTGAATGCCTCCACCTCGTGTGCGAGGTTGGGGCTGATACAGCTGAAGGTGGTATATAGAGCACACCTCACGAGGGCGAGGATGAGCCGATTTTTTGAAGGAGTAGATGATGTGTGTGAGTGTTGCGGGGGGGCGGGGGGTGGGGCGCTAATCACGTTCATATGTTTTGGTCCTGTCCAAAGCTAGGGGAGTACTGGAAGGAGGTGTTTAGGGTAGTTTCCAAGGTGCTGCGTGTGAAACTGGACCCGGTTCCCCGGGAGGCCATATTCAGGGTGTCGGACCAGCCAGGGTTGGAGACGGGTGCAGAGGCAGATATCGTAGCCTTCGCCTCGTTGATCGCCCGAAGGCGGATCCTGCAGGGATGGAGAGCAGTCTCTCCACCCAGTGCCCTTGCGTGGCGGGGGGACCTGTTGGAATCATTGACCCTTGAGAAGGTTAAGTTCGAACTGAGGGGAAGCTCGGAGGGGTTCTACAAGTCATGGGCACTATTTATTGTGCACTTTCAAGAACTGGATAACATCGAACATTAGTTGGGGGGGGGGGGGGAGAGATGGGTGGGAGGGTTGGGGGGGGGAGGGGGGCTGTGTAGATTAAGGGTGACTATGGGTAATCCCTGGTTCGTTTTTGTCATTTGTTTATGTTAACATGCGGGTTGATGTTTGGGGGTTGGTGGGAGGATGGGATCGTTGTTATTGTTATGGGGATTGACATATCTTGCTGATTATTGTTTATTGTTGATGGGTGTAAATGCGAGAGAAAATGTGAAAAAGGAGGAGAATAAAAATATATATTTTTAAAAAAACAACGTGCAGTATATATTTCATCAGTTTTAGTGTTCGGATACTAATACACTGATGTGGTTTTAATGGATTTATAATCTGATTTCATTCCTGAAGATTTGTGATGTGTTACAGCACACTCCCACTAATGGCATACAAAGGATTCAGAGAGTTAAAGGATGAGTTACAGTGATGTTCAGGGCGCCTGCTTGGTGAATTGAGATTTCTTTGTGTGTAAGGTTTCATTATTTACTGTACGGACCATTTACAAAGCAAGCGGAGCATAACGATAGTGCACTGTGTACAGAACTTGTACAGTGCTTTACTCACAATAATAATAATCTTTATTAGTGTCACAAGTAGGCTTACATTAACACTGCAATAAAGATACTGTGAAAATCCCCTAGTTGCCACAGTGCGGCGCCTGTTCGGATTCACTGATACGATGTCCTGAGGTGCTTCACGCAGAGGTGGATAGAGATGCTGGCGCAGTTGCCTGAAGGCACGCTCAGAAAAGTGGGACTTTTGCCAGGTTTTCAAAGGTAAGAAAGCTCAGAGCAAGCTGAAGAGGTTTGAGGAGAAAGTTCTAGAAAGTGGGATCTCGTATGGCTGATTTGGGCTGGGATTCTCCGTCCCTCACCATTAAGATCCGCAATCCCAGTGGGGCTGAGAATCCCGTGTCGGGGCAAAACAAAATCAGGATTCGCGCCGCGCGGCAAACCGGTCGGCAGTCTCCGTGCCCGCCTCCATCGGCCATAGCGGGTTTCCCGACAGCCCAATCGGGTTCTCGGCCCGATTGGATCATTAGAGGTATTTTGCGTGTCATTGGCAGGCAGGGCACACGACTCAGAAGCCAGGTGGGATGCTCTGGCCCCCACAGCCAAAAGTGCGGTTGGCGCGAATTGGTGAGGAATGTGGACCTGGTGACTTGCCATCTGAGGGGTGGCAAGGGGGCAAATATCCTTCCAACAATTGCCACCAGGGTGCCGAGGAGGGACTTTCTGGGCTGGTGGGGATCAGGTCAGTGGTCTTCCTTGGAATGGGGCTTCTTTTGTTTGCTCTCCCCATCTTTAGCCATTACAGAATCCATAAAATAAAATAATAAATTTCTAACATAAACTTCCATCAACACGTCAGTGGATGAAAAGCAACAGACTTTAGACTTAATATGCTGATTTCAGCATTGGGGTGTGGAGGTTAACATCCTGCCCTCCAGTCAAGTCAGAAATAAAGGGCAAAATTCTCCAGTATCGGTGCGATATCCGCCAACTGGCGCCCAAAACGGCGCAAATCAGTCGGGCATCGCGCCGCCCCAAAGGTGCGGAATGCTCCGCATTTTGGGGAGCCGAGCCCCAACCTTAAGGGGCTAGGCCCGCGCCGGACGAATTTCCGCCCCGCCAGCTGGCGGAAAAGGCCTTTGGTGCCCCGCCAGCTGGCGCGGAAATGACATCTCCGGGCGGCGCATACGCGGGAGCGTCAGCGGCCGCTGACGGCATTCCCGCGCATGCGCAGTGGAGGGAGTCTCTTCCGCCTCCGCCATGGTGGAGACCATGGCGAAGGCGGAAGAAAAAGAATGCCCCCACGGCACAGGCCCGCCCGCGGATCAGTGGGCCCCGATCGCAGGCCAGGCCACCGTGGGGGCACCCCCCGGAGCCAGATCGCCCCGCCCCCCCCCCCAGGACCCCAGAGCCCACCCGCGCCGCCTGCTCCCGCCGGTAAGGTAGGTGGTTTAATCCACGCCGGCGGGAGAGGGTTGACAGCGGCGGGACTTCGGCCCATCACGGGCCGGAGAATCGTCGGGGGTGGGCCCGTCGACCGGCACGGCGCGATTCCCGCCCCCGGTGGGGGGGTCGGAGAATCCCGCCCCTTGTTTGAATTGCAGATTAAGGCCAGCAGCCTGAGTTCAATTCCCGCACTTGGTGAGGTTATTCATGAAGGCCCTGCTTTCTCAACCTTGCCCCTCACCTCAGGTGTGGTGATCCTTAGGTTAAATCACCACCAGTCAGCTCTCCCTCTCAAAGGGAAAAGCAGCCTATGGTCATCTGGGACTCTGGTGACTTTACTTTTTACCTCTTAACTCCAATGAATATAATCCAAACTGATTTAGTCTCTCCTCGTATAACAGTTCCACCATCCCAGGAATCGGGCGGGATTTTCTCATCCCGCGGCAGAGTGTCCAAGTCGTCGTAAATAGCATCGCGTTTTACGACGGCATGACCGGGCCGCTCCCAGGACTAATTCTAGCCCCTACAGGGGGCCAGTACGGCGCTAGAGCGGTTCACGCCGCTCCAGCTGCCGATCCCAGCGCGAACTGGGCGCCGCAGTGGTGACGCCGCTAATGCGCGCCGGCCCCGATGCAACATGGCGCAGGGCTACAGGGGCCAGCGCGTAGGAAATGAGCCCCTAGCCAGGGAGGCCGACCCGCCAATCGGTGGGCCCCGATCGCGCACCAGCCCACATCGGAGGCCCTCCCCCGTGTCGGAGCCCTCCTCCCCCCCCCCCCCCCCCAACAGGCCGCCACCCGACCCTTCCACGCTGAGGTCCCGCCGGCTGAGAGCAAGTTAGAACGGCGCTGGCGGGACTCAGCGTTTCCACGACGGCCGCTTGCCCCATCCTAGCTCGAGAATCGGCGGGTCGGCCGCGTAAAGCGGCCCATGACCTGCGCCACGCCAACCACGCCGGTGCCAATGGCGCTGATTCTCCACAGAGAGCCATCAGTGGCCCGGTCGCAGGGGTTCTCCGGCCCGGCCCAGGGCTGAGAGAATCCCGCCCATCCTTCCTCAGATAAGGACACCAAAACTGCACACAATACTCCAGGAGTGGCCTCAGCAACGCCTCATACAATTGCAGTAAAACATCTCTATTCCTATATTCAAATCCTCTCACTAGAAAGGCAAACATATCATTTGACTTCTTTTCTGCCTGCTGTACTTGCGCACTTACTTTCAGTAAGTGATGCATGAGGGTACCAAGGCTTCGCTGACTGTCCACCCATTCAAATAATCTGCCTTCCTATTTTTGCTACTGAAGTGGATAACCTCACATTTATCCACATTATACTGCACCAGCCGTGCATATGCTCACTCACTCAGCCTGTCCAAATCACGTTGAAGCATCTCTGCATCCTCCTCACAGATCTTCCTCCCACCTAACTTTGTAGCATCTGCAAATTTGGAGATAATACATTTAGTTTCCTCATCCAAATCATTGATATATAATGTGTACAGTGGGGTCATTGCACAGATCCCTGCGGTACCTTTATAGTCATTGCCTGCCAATCAGAAAAATACCTGTTTATTCCAACTCTTTGCTTCCTGTCTGCTAACCAACTTCCTATCCACCTCAAGAGACTACCAACAATCCCATGCGCTTTAATTTATATAGTAATCTGCCATGTAAGACCTGGTCAAAAGTCTTCTGAAAGTCTATATAAACCACATCCACCAGTTCTCCCTGGTCAACTCTACTCATTACATCTTCAAAGAATTCTAGTAGATATGTCAAGCATTTTGTAAATCCATGCTGATTTTGTCTGATTATACCACTGCTTTTCAAATGCTGTGCTATGAAAACCTTGATAATGGACTCTAGCAACCTCCCTACTACTGACATTAAGCTCACTGGCCTATAATTCTCTATTTTCTCTCTACCTCCCTTTCTGAATAGTGAGCTTATATTAGCTACCCTCTGTGGTAGTAGAGGTATTACGGTACCTGGTAATGCTGGAACACCATTGGTAGAAACTGTATGCTTCCTATTGGTCAAGATGTATGTTAGCTCCGCCCTGCTAGGCTAGCCACCCCAGCAGCCTTCATTCTGTCCCTGAGCTGCTGGGGGAAACATCTAGCTTATTAAAGCCTTCAGTTGGACTACAACCTCGCTTTAGTGGTCATTGATCGTGCATCAATTTAATAAGCTAGTTTTAAAAAGGATGGAGCTCCGAATCAAGCCGGAGTGTCTGCAACTCAGCCCCCACGCGGCGAACTCAGCGGCAATCTTCAAGCTCTGGCTGGCGTGGTTTAAAGGATATCTTGGGACGGCCAAAAACACACCCACCGGGGAGCAGAAAATGCAAGTCCTGCACTCAAGGGTGAGCCCGGAGATTTACACCCTCATCGAGGAAGCGGAAGACTTCGATGCAGCAATAGAGCTGCTAAAAGGACATTATATTCACCCGGTAAACCAGGTCTATGCCCGATATCTGCTAGCAACGAGACGACAAATCCCTGGGGAATCGCTGGAAGAATTCTACCGTGCACTCCTGGTGTTGGGGAGAAACTGCAGCTGCCCGCAAGATTCGGCGAGCGAACACACTGAACTCTTGGTCAGGGTCGCTTTCGTGGCAGGTATGCTGTCCTCCCAAATCCACCAGCGATTGCTGGAAAAAGACACTCTAGATCTCAAGGAGGCACGGGCCCTTGCAGGCTCCCTGGATGTGGCCTCCAGAAACGCCCGTGCTCACGTTCCCGATCGAGCGGCAGCCCCCTGGGCAGCGTGGAACCCCTCCGCAGCCGACCCCGAGATCCCATCCCCCAACAAGCTTGTGCTGCAAGGCAGCCTGGCAACCCTGGGGGGCCCCGTTGCTACTATTGTGGGCAGGCCAAGCACCCCCGTCAGCGCTGCCTGGCCCGCGCATCCACCTGCAAGGGATGAAGTAAAAAGAGCCATTTTGTGGTGGTATGCCAGGACCGTGCGGTTGCCGCAGTCTCTGGCGCCGAATGTGGACCGCCACCACAAACCTCTCCACGGTCCCTGTGCGGCCAGTGGGCGCCGCCATCTTCCTACTCCAGGGCCCCGTGCGGCCCCCGGGCACCGCCATCTTGTCCCGCGGACGCCACATTAGAGGGATGGGCGCCGCCATTTTTTGCACCCCCAGCCATGTGCGACCAATGGGAGCCGCCATTTTGGATGAACCCCCAGGACCCCAGCTCGGCTAACCACACACTGCCCGAAGAGAACACTCATCTGCTGCGATTAGCCTCGGTGACTCTGGATCAGTCCCGGCCTCGAACACTCTCAACTGCTACAACGACAGTATTTATCAACGGGCATGAGACGTCCTGCCTAACCGACTCTGGAAGCACGGAGAGCTTCATACACCCCGACACGGTAAGGCGCTGTTCTCTCCGACACGGTAAGGTGCTGTTCTCTCCTCGTCCACCCCGTTAATCAAAAGATCTCCCTGGCCTCTGGTTCCCATTCACTAGAGATAAAGGGGTTTTGTTTAGCAAACCTCACAGTCCAGGGAACGGAGTTCAAAAAGTACCAGCTCTACATCCTTCCCCACCTCTGCGCGGCCACACTCCTAGGTTTAGACTTCCAGTGTAACCTCCAAAGGCTAACCTTCAAATTCAGCGGCCCTATATACCCCTCACTGTCTGCGGCCTCGCGACCCTTAAGATCGACCCACCTTCCCTGTTTGCGAACCTCATCCCGGATTGCAAACGCGTCGCCAAAGGAGCAGACGGTACAGTGCCCAGGACCGGATCTTTATTAGGTCAGAGGTCCAAAGGCTACTGAGGGAAGGGGTCATTGAAGCTAGCAACAGTCCCTGGAGAGCTCAAGTAGTGGTGGTAAAGACCGGGGAGAAGCAAAGGATGGTCATCGACTACAGTCAGACCATCAACAGGTTTACACAGCTGGACGCGTACCCTCTCCCCCGCATATCCGACCTGGTAAACAGGATCGCGCATTACAAGGTCTTCTCCACGGTGGACCTTAAGTCTGCCTACCACCAGCTCCCCATCCGCACTAGTGACTGCAAATACACTCCCTTCGAGGCAGATGGGCGGCTCTATCACTTCTTAAGGGTTCCCTTCGGTGTCACCAACGGGGTCTCGGTCTTCCAGCGCGAGATGGACCGAATGGTTGAGTGGTACGGTTTACGGGCAACATTCCCGTATCTCAATAATGTCACCATCTGTGGCCACGACCAGCAGGACCACGACACCAACCTCCGAAAATTAGTCCAGACCGCAAAGGTCCTTAACCCTACATATAACAAGGATAAATGCGCGTTTAGCACCGACTGCCTCGCCATCCTCGGCTACGTAATGCGAAATGGAGTTTTAGGCCCCGACCCTGAAAACACGCGCCCCCTTCTGGAGTTCCCCCTCCCTCACTGCCCCAAGGCCCTGAAGCGCTTGGGAGGGAGAACGGAACGGTCTGGAAAACCGTCCTACTGGCCCTACGGTCCAGGAATCTCCCAGTCTCCCGGGTCTAGGGTTTTTCAGTTACTACGCCCAGTGGGTCCCCAACTATGCGGACAAGGCCCATCCCCTGATCCAATCCACAGCTTTTCCCCAGTCGATAGTGGCCCGCCAGGCCTTCTGCCGCATCAAAGCAGACATTGCAAAGGCCACGATGCGCACCATCGACGAGTCCCTCCCCTTCCAGATTGAGAGCGACGCGTCTGACGTAGCACTGGCGGCCACCCTCAACCAAGCGGGCAGGCCCGTGGCTTCTTCTCACGTGCCCTCGATGCTTCCGAAATCCGCCACTCCTCCGTCGAAAAGGAGGCCCAGGCCATAGTAGAAGCTGTGCGACATTGGAGGCATTACCTGGCCGGCAGGAGATTCACTCTCCTCACTGACCAACGGTCGGTTGCTTTCATGTTCGATAATGCACAGCGGGGCAAGATAAAAAACGATAAGATCTTGCGGTGGAGGATCGAACTCTCCACCTACAACTACGAGATCTTGTATCGTCCCGGGAAGCTAAACGAGCCTCCTGACGCCCTGCCCCCCGGCACATGTGCCACCGCACAAGTGGACCGCCTCCGAGCCCTCCACGAGGACCTCTGCCACCCGGCGGTCATTCGCTTTTTCCACATTATCAAGACCCGCAACCTGCCCTACTCCATCGAGGAGGTCAGGACAGCCACCAGGGACAGCCAAATCTGCGCGGAGTGCAAACCGCACTTCTACCGGCCAGAGAGAGCGCACCTGATAAAGGCTTCCCGTCCCTTTGAACGCCTCAGCATGGACTTCAAAGGCCCACTCCCCTACACCGACCGCAACACGTACTTCCTGAACGTGCTTGACGAGAACTCCCGGTTCCCATTCGCCATCCCCTGCCCCGACATGACCGCCACCACCGTTATCAACATCATCAAGGCCCTCCATAGCATCTTTGCACTGTTCGGGTTCCCCGCCTACATACATAGTGATAGGGGGTCCTCGTTTATGAGCGACGAACTGCGTCAATTCCTGCTCAGCAAGGGCATCGCCTTGAGCAGGACGACCAGTTACAACCCCCGGGGTAACGGACAGGTAGAGAGGGAGAACGGAACGGTCTGGAAGACCGTCCTACTGGCCCTACGGTCCAGGAATCTCCCAGTCTCCCGCTGGTAAGAAGTCCTCCCGGATGCCCTCCACTCCATCCGGTCACTGCTTTGTACCACCACCAACCAGACACCTCACGAACGTCTCCTTGTCTTCCCTAGGAAGTCCTCCTCGGGGACCTCGCTCCCGACCTGGCTGTCAGCTCCCAGAACCATCCTGCTCCAAAAACATGTGCGGGCGCACAAGTTGGACCCGTTGGTCGAGAGGGTCCATCTTCTCCACGCTAACTCCCAGTACGCCTACGTGGCGTACCCCGACGGCCGACAAGATACGGTCTCCCTACGAGACCTGGTGCCCGCCGGAGCCCCACGCATACCCCAGCCACCAGTCCCACCCTCCCCTCCACCAGGGCACCTTACAGGAGGATTGGTCCTTCCGCTGACCCCGTCTCGGCCCCCCCCACCCACCGACGCACCCCGCAGACGCTCCCTTCCCAGGTCAACCGTTTTCCTTACCAGCGCCGTCTAGGGGTGTCGAAGCTGCCACGGAGATCGAGGCAACGCTCCCGGAGTCACAGACGCCCGAGCCTCCACCGGAGTCACCACCAAAGCTCCGACAATCACCGAGGATGACCAGGGCCCCCAATCGACTGATTGCTTCATTTTAAGTTGTAAATTTAAATCATAAATTGTAAATAGTTATTAGAATTGTAAATAGTTACAAAACGCTGTACGGAGGTATTACGCTACCTCCATAACTAATTCTACCACGTTGCCATGTTTGTAGTATCAGGCCACCACCCTCGCCGGACTCTTTTTTAACAGGGGGTGAATGTGGTAGTAGAGGTGTTACGGTATCTGGTAATGCTGGAACACCATTGGTGGAAACTGTATGCTTTCTATTGGTTCGGATGTATGGTAGCTCCGCCCTGCTAGGCGGGGTATAAGAGCCCGTGCCGTCCCAGCAGCCTTCATTCTGTACCTGAGCTGCTGGGGGAAACATCTAGCTTATTAAAGCCTTCAGTTGGACTACAACCTCGCTTTAGTGGTCATTGATCGTGCATCACCCTCCAATCTGCAGGAACCATTCCAGAGTCCAAAGAATTTTGGGAAATTACCACCAATTGATCTACTATTTCTAGGGCCACTTCCTTAAGTACTCTAGGATGAAGATTATCAGGCCCTGGAGATTTATCCGCCTTCAATCCAATTAATTTCCCCAGAATCATTTTTCCCTAAAACCACTGGCACAGTGCTTAGCACTGCTTCCTCACAGCACCAGGGACCCAAGTTTGATTCCTACCTTGGGTGACTTTCTGTGTGGAGTTTGAATTTTCTCCCCATGTCTGTGTGGGTTTCCTCCCACAATCCAAAGATGTGCAGGTTAGTTTGAATGGCCACGCTAAATTGCCCCTTAGTGTCCAAACGTTAGGTTGGGTTATGAGGGTAGGGCCAGTGGGGCGCTCCTTCGGAAGGTCGGTGCATACGTGATGGGCCAAATGGCCTCCTTCTGCGCTGGAGGGATTCTATGGTTCTACTAATACTGATTTCCTTCAACTCCTCACGAAAACTTGTGTTTCTCAGAACTTCCGGTACATTATTCATGTCTTACTTTGTGAAGACTAGCAAAGTAAGAATTTAGTTCCTCAGCCATTTCTCTGTTGTCCGTTCTGAATTTCCCCGATTCTGATTGTAAGTGCCCTACATTCCAGTTTTTGTCAATTTTTTTCTCTTTACATACCTATAAAAACCTTTCCAGTCCATTTTTGTGTTCCCCACTAGCTCCTTCCTATAGAAGTTTCCCCTTGTTAATCAATCCCTTGGTCCGCCTTTGCTGAATTTTAAACTGTTCCCAATCCTCAGGACTATTACTTTTTCTTGTTAATTTGAATCTGATACTATATCTATTTTTCCTTGTAAGCCATGGTTTGGCCACAGATCCCTTTCCTCTCTTGTGTCAAATAGGAATAAACAACTTTTCGAGTTCACCTATTTGTTCCTTGAATGCCTGCCATTGCCTGTCCACTGCCATCCCTTTCAGTAATGTTTCCCAGTCCATCATAGCCAACTCATGCCTCATACCGTCATAGTTACCTTTCTTGAGGTTCAGGACCATGGTCTCAGAATCAACGACCTCACCATCCACCTTGATAAAGATTGCTACCATATTATGGTCACTCATCCCCAAGTGTTCACTCACAACTAGATTGCCAACTAATCCTTTCTCATTGTACAACATCCAGTCGAAGAGGCCTGTCCAGAAAACTATCCCTTGCACACTCCAGAAATTTGTCCTCTATTGTACTGTGACTAATTTGACACCCCCAATCAAGTTTCAGATTAAAGTCTCCCAAATTCACAGATGTTCATTCATCACATGCACTCGGATTTCATGTCTAAGTAACCTCATTGAAGCCTACTTGTGACAAGTAGCGATTATTATTATTATTATTATTATTAATGCTATTCCCAAGATTGCCTCTGCAGTTTGGTGATCTGTCTGCTCTGGTTTGGTAATCTGTTTAGTCTGTAAACCCCCGCCACCCTCCCCCCCCCCCCCACCCGCCCCATATATTGACTGATGTTGAACTCCTGGTGGGATTTTCCACCACCTCACTGCGACGTGTTTTGGGGCGGCAAAGGTGGCCCGACATTGGCCGGGAGGGGCGGGATCTTATGATCCCGCCGTTGTCAATGGTCTTTCCGTTGCTCACACCCGCCGGAGAGTGGCCACCGGCGGGAGCGAAAAATCTTGCCATGGGAAACAGCCAGCGCATTTCGACCTACTTCTTTTGCGATAAATAAAGATAAGATAAATAACCTTTATTGTCACATGTAGGCTGACATTAACACTGCAATGAAGTTACTGTGAAAAGCCCCTAGTCACCATATTCCGACACCTGTTCAGGTACACAGAGAGCGAATTCAGAATTCTCAGCTAGGTATGGGAATTGAACCTGTGCTGCTGGCCTTATTCTGCATCACAAACCAGCAGTCTAGCCCACTGAGCTAAACGAGCACCTAAATCACATAGCAGTGCGACATTGACAGATCTGAGCTGCCATGGGCGAGTTGGTTTTCATTGGAAAGTCTTTCCAAAGGGCTAAGGCAGGCATGCTGGGCTGACTGGCTCCCCTATGTGCTGTACAATTGGCTACATCTTCAGGCTCTCTGCTCTCAGTTAGTTGATCTTGGATTAGTTATTCCTGCAATGATCCACATTTGTAAATGATACATACTTTATTATATATCATCTAATCGCCGCTACAGACTCAATTTGAATATACCTGTAGCTCTTGCGGAGATTGTGTTGAGGTGTGAGGGATGAACTTGAAAAAAAATGGGATAAGTCTGTCACACTGTCACCATCAGGCAAGTTCCACAGTTCCACTGGGCTGCTTTAATGTTCAACTATCTATGAATATATTCATGGCACATTTTGCTTGATGAAATTGATAGAGACACTGGATCCCTTTGCACAAGATTACACAACTCATTTCTTCCTTTCATTTGAAATAAAATTCTTGTTAAAGCAAAGATAAGCAGCAATATTGGACCTGCTAAGAATTCCGGCCCCAGATGTAAACCTTGATTGTATCGAGTTGTTGAGAGGAACTCTTTAATGTGTGTGTTCTTATCAAATACCACCAGTAACATGTCAACCGAAACACCTTTTTGATTTCTTTTCCCTCAGAACTGAAAGCATCGACATAATGGTATACATTGATAGTGTTACGTTAATGAGAGAATGCTGAATTATTTGACCGTCTTGAATTACAAACTATAATTACCTCCCTTGAGAGATTATGCGCTGGAAACTTTTCAACCTTGCAATATACTGTACTTGCAAATGGAAAACAAAGCTGGCCGCTGGCCAACCCTGAGCGAGGTCTGCCTCTGTGGGCCTCGCTAGCTGAACACAAAACCTTTATTACAGAAGTATATATCTGACTGTTTTGGTTTATGTTATGTGTGTCACAGAATCACAGAGCCTCTGCAGGACAGGAGGCCATTCTGCCTGTCGTCTCTGCACTGTCTTTCTGAATGAGTATTTCACCCGAGTGAGTATTTTACCTCGTGCCATCCGCCTGTCTTCTCTCCATAACAATGCACGTTATTACTTTTCAGATAACAATCTAATTCCCTCTTGAACGCCGCAATTGAACCTGCTGCCACCACACTCTGTCGGAGCACATTTCGGATTTTAACCACTCGCTGCGTGAAGGCATTTCTCCTCATGCCTCTGTTGCTTCTTTTACCAATTACCTTAAAACTATCATTCTCAATCTTTCCAACAGTGGAAGATAGCCCCTATCTATGCTGTCCCGACACTCCTGGCCCTGATGGAATGCATCCCAGAGTGCTAAAAGAGATGGCTAGGGAAATTACAAATGCACTAGTGATAATTTACCAAAATTCACTAGACTCTGGGGTGGTCCCGGCGGATTGGAAATTAGCAAACGTGACACCACTGTTTAAAAAAGGAGGTAGGCAGAAAGCGGGTAATTATAGGCCAGTGAGCTTAACTTCGGTAGTAGGGAAGTGTGCTCCGACAGAGTGTGGTGGCGGCAGGTTCAATTGTGGCGTTCAAGAGGGAATTAGATGCTGGAATCTATCATCAAGGAAGAAATAGCGAGGCATCTGGATGGAAATTGTCCCATTGGGCAGACTCAGCATGGGTTCATAAAGGGCAGGTCGTGCATAGCTAATTTAGTGGAATTGTTTGAGGGCATTACCAGTGTGGTAGATAACGGGAGGCCAATGGATGTGGTATATCTGGATTTCCAGAAAGCCTTTGACAAGGTGCCACACAAAAGGTTGCTGCATAAGATAATGATTCATGGCATTAAGGGTAAAGTAGTAGCATGGATAGAGGATTGGTTAATTAATAGAAAGCAAAGAGTGGGGATTAATGGGTGTTTCTCTGGTTGGCAATCAGTAGCTAGTGGTGTCCCTCAGAGATCAGTGTTGGGCACACAGTTTTTCACAATTAACATAGATGATTTGGAGTTGGGGACCAAGTGCAATGTGTCCAAGTTTGCAGACGGCACTAAGATGAATGGTAAAGCAAAAAGTGCAGTGGATACCAGAAGTCTGCAGAGGGATTTGGATAGGCTAAGTGAGTGGGCTAGGGTCTGGCAGATGGAATACAATATTGACAAATGTGAGGTTATCCATTTTGGTAGGAATAACAGCAAAAGGGATTATTATTTAAATGATAAAATATTAAAACATGCGGCTGTTCAGAGAGACCTGGGTGTGCTAGTGCATGAGTCGCAAAATGTTGGTTTACAGGTGCAACAGGTGATTAAGGAGGCAAATGGAGTTTTGTCCTTCATTGCTAGAGGGATGGAGTTTAAGACTAGGGAGGTTCTGCTGCAATTGTATAAGGTGTTAGTGAGGCCACACCTGGAGTATTGTGTTCAGTTTTGGTCTCCTTACCTGAGAAAGGACGTAGTGGCACTGGAGGGTGTGCAGAGGAGATTCACTAGGTTAATCCCAGAGCTGAAGGGGTTGGATTATGAGGAGACGTTGAGTAGACTGGGACTGTACTCATTGGAATTCAGAAGGATGAGGGGGGATCTTAGAGAAACATATAAAATTATGAAGGGAATAGATAGGATAGATGCGGGCAGGTTGTTTCCACTGGCGGGTGAAAGCAGAACTAGGGGGCATAGCCTCAAAATAAGGGGAAGTCGATTAGGACTGAGTTTAGGAGGAACTTCTTCACCCAAAGGGTTGTGAATCTATGGAATTCCTTGCCCAGTGAAGCAGTAGAGGCTCCTTCATTAAATGTTTTTAAGATAAAGAGAGATAGTTTTTTGAAGAATAAAGGGATTAAGGGTTATGGTGTTCGGGCCGGAAAGTGGAGCTGAGTCCACAAAAGACCAGCCATGATCTCATTGAATGGCGGAGCAGGCTCGAGGGTCTGGATGGCCTACTCCTGCTCCTAGTTCTTATTTTCATGATTTTGAGTGCCTCTATCAAATCTCTTATGCTTCGCTTATTTAAGGGAAAGAGTCTCAATTTCTCCAATCTGTCCATGCAACTGAGGTTCCTCATCACGCAAACCTTTACATTATCTCCAATGGTTTTGCATTTTTCCTAAGGTATTCCCAACTGGTGCAATGCTCCAGGAGAGACCGAGCAAGCATTTTATCGAAATTTGACAAAACCTCCTTCTTCTCATCCTATTAATAAAGCTCGGGAAGCTCCATGCTTTACTAACCGCTCTCTCAACCTGTCCTGCCATCTTCAATGATTTATATACATGTATACCCAGGTCCCTCTGCTTCTTCACCCCCTTTAGAATTGTGCCTTTTAACTTGCCCCTCTCCACGTTCTTCCTTTCACTTCACATTTCTCCATGTTAAAGTTCATCTGCCATCTATCTGTCCATTCCACCAACCCATTTATGTCCTTTGGAAGTTCCACACTATCCTCCTCAATTAAAAAATGCCTTCCAGTTTTGTATCATCCACGAGTTTTGAAATTGTGCCCTGTACCCCAAGGGCTTTGCCATTAATATAAGTCAGGAAGAGCAAGGCGTCCTCCCAACACTGAGTCTTGGGAACTCCATTCCAAACCTTCCGCTGAAAAATATACATTGATCACTACTCTCTGTTTCCTGTCACCCAGACCCATTTCCTTTTAAGCCGCTTTGCCTTTCTCCCTTCATCCTCTCTTTAGGATTTTTTAAAAAAAAAATATTTTCTTTGCCGTTTTTTAACCTCTCCTGCCATTTTTAAGGGAACGATTCCAGGACTGATGAACTTCAGTTGCGTGGATTGATGAGAGGAGATAGATAGGGTCATGGTCAAAATCATGAGGGAGTTCCCATTGATGGAAGAGTCAAGAAACAGAAGACACTGATTTCAAGTTATTGACAAAAGCAGGAACGGAGACATGAGGAAAAGCTTTTTATATGAAGCATGTGGTTGGAATCTGGAAAGTAATACCTGAATGTGTGGTGACGGCAGATTCAACTGTGCATTCCAATAGGGAATAATGCCTGAATAAAATAAATTATGAGGAAGGCGAGGAAGTTGGGCCTAGTTGAGTTGCTCTTGCAGAGAGATCGGACAAACATGATGGGCTGAATGCCCCATTCTGTGTTGTAATCATTCTCTGTAAATCGCTCATTGTTCCAGGATCATCCTAGAAGATAAAGAGACAACCTTGGCTTTCTTTCTCCGCAACAATCCTTTTCTTCAACACCTCTCCCCTGTCTCCTCCGCCCTCACCTTCAACAATAAGTGTGAGGAGCACATGGACTTGATGGCACTCAGATCATGACCAGTTGCCTCTGCTATCTCGCTCCTTCACACCAGCCCACCTAAACAGACTTCTTCACAAATCCCTTCCCCCCCCCCCCCCCCCACCACATCAGCTGACACAAACCTCTTCTGAACTTCGTCCCTCACCCTGCCTTCCCACATCATTCCCACCCTAGTCCTGAACTCACATCATTCTCTGGTTCCTCTCCTATCTCCCTCTCACGTCCTCTCTGAGATCATCTTGTCCATGAGAACCTCCTGCTTCCTTGATCCTGTTCCTACTAAACTGCTGAACACCCACCCTCCCCTCCTGATCTCCTTGTCAGCTGACATTGTTGATGGTTCTCTTTGTTCAAAATCTTTGACCCCCTCCGTTGATATGAACTGCCGCCCCATCTCCAAACTCCAAGCCCTCTCCAATGTCCTTGGACGTGCCGTCAGCTCTGAAATACATGTCCATCTTGTCTGAAATTCCATGTTTGGATCCCTCCAATTGGGTTTTCTTCCTGCCATTCCATGAAAATAGCTCTTATCAATGTCACAAATAACATCCTACGTAACTGAGATAAAGGTAAACTTTCCCTCGTCCTTCTCAACCTGTCTGCAATGTTTGACCTGGTTTGACCACACCATCCTCCTCCAATGTCTCTCTCTACTATCTTCCAGATGCTCTCGTCTGCTCCTATTCTTAGTTGGATGTGGGTTTATTGTCATGTGTACCGAGGTATTCCGAAAGGTATTGTTCTGCGTATGGTCTAGACAGATCGTTCCATACATGACAAAAGCATAGGACATATGATAAATGCATAAATACATCGACACAGCATCGGGTGAAGCACACAGAGTGGAGAACTACTCAGTAGAGAAGATGCTTGGAGAGATCATTTCAGTGTATAAGAGGGTCATTCAGGAATCTGATGACAGTGGGGAAGAAGCTGTTTTTGAATATTAGTACGTGTTCTCAGACTTTTGTAACTCCTGCCCGATGGAAGAGTTTGGAGGACAGAATAACTCGGGTGGGAGGAGTCTTTTGATTATGCTGCCTGCTTTTTTAAGGCAGCGGGGGCTGTAGATGGAGTCAATGGATGGGTGGCAGGTTCATGTGATGGACTGGGCTGTGATCACGACTCTCTATAGTTTCTTACGGCCTTGGGCCGAGCAGTTGCCATACCAGGCTGTGATGCAGCCAGATAGGATCCTTTCTGCGGTGCATCGGTAAAAATTGGTAAGAGTCAATGTGGACATGCCGAATTTTCTTAGTTGCTGAGGAAGTATAGGCGCTGTTAATTGCATCCAGAGAATCACTTGCCCCTTTTCCTGCTCCCCACCTCTGATTGTTCCCCAAGGATAGATCCGTTTGTATTTCTGATCTATATACTGCCGTCAGTGACACCGTTGAAAAACATTGTGTTAGTTTTCACATGTACCCTAGCGACATCCGGTTCTACCTCAGTATTACCTCACTCAATAATTCCACTGTTCGCAAATTATCAGGCTGCTTAACTGACATTCAGTACTGGCCATTTGGTCCAATAGTCGATGGCAATGTTCATGTGCCACTTGAGCTTCCCCCCATCTTTCTTCATCAAAATCTAGCATCATAATCCTCTATTCTCTTCTCACTCATATACTTTCCTAGTTTGCTCTTAAATGCATTAGTATTATTTGTTTCATCCGCTCCCTGTGGTTTCCAGTTCCACATTTTTCAGAATTCCCTATTAGATTCTTCAGTGGCAGTTATGGACAGCATTAATTTCTCCGCTTAGGGCCCATCCATAAACAGGAAAGTGTTTTGATTTGTTTCCCACCCTTATGAAGACTGGCATATTTTCCAATTCCTCAGTTGTGGTGCGATCCAAATTTTCATTAATAACCCCTCAAGAGCTCGAGATAGGATGAACTCAGAGGGTTAGTTTATTTGCAAACACTCAATATCTTGGAGGAGGTTTGCAATGTCGTCTTCTCTGCATTCACCCAGTAAAATAGGGATAGAGAAAAGAAGGATGAAAAATACTTGTTTTCTCTGTGGTCTCAGCAGCGTGGGTTCCGGAGTTCAGAATCAATGTTCACTGAGTTATTCCTTCAGGGAGATCAGTGAGCTATGTCACGTGAATCGTGAATTAATGTCACGAGGTAATAATCAGTGATGTGAGTCATTGATGACGATGCACCACAGCAGCAGTCTGAGTTTGTTGCAAGGCCCCACTTCTGCCAATTTGCTGCAATAAAGGCCTTGGCCAAAACAGAAAGGGTTGAGGAGTGCCCAAGGTTGACGTGGTAGGTGGAAGCCGGGCGAGTAGAGTTTGGGATCTGTGATGAGGAAGTAGTTTGTAATGGTGACATGTTGGTTCCATTCCTGCTGCAGCAGGGCCTCTGCTGTTATTCCTTTGCAAGGTGGCCTTAGCCATACAGGCTAGTGTGATGGAAGGCGAGCAGCTCGTGGATTGGTAAGGTCCTTGTGTAATGGCAGGCTAGGGTTGATGTAAACCTTCTCGATGAGCTTTCTTGTTGCAACCTCCCTCTTGATGTGGGATGCTGCTCAGGACTGGGTTTCAGGCAAGGTGAGTTGATTATAATAATAATAATCTTTATTGTGACAAGTAGGCTTAGATTGCAATGAGGTTACTGTGAAAAGCCCCTCGTTGCCACATTCTGGCTCCTGTTCGGGTACACAGAGGGAGAACTCAGAATGTCCAAATTACCTAACAGCACATCTTTCAAGACCTGTGGGAGGAAACCGGAGCACCCGGAGAAAACCCACACAGACACCGGGAGAACGTGCAGACTCCGCTCAGACAGTGACTAAAGCCGGGGATCGAACCTGGGACCCTGGCACCGTGAAGCCACAGTGCTAACCACTGTGCTATCGTGCTGCCCTTGTGCTACTGTGCTGATGGAAGGAGTTGTCCCGTACTGGTGCGCAATTGAGTAGACAATGGCAAGAGCTGAGGCCCTTATGGATTGAGTACCTGCATCCACAAAGAGTCAGCAAATTTGCTGAGGAGGTTGTTTCATGTTTTGATCTTTGCCGCTATCGTGCCCAGGTGTGTTTCGTATATCAGTATTCGATCAAGGGTAACATCAAGATAAATGGAATCTTGTTTGTGATTCAGTCCCTTGCTATTCCCTCTTGGTGCTGGCATTGTGGAGGTAGCATGTGCCGGGGACTGTTTTGTTGCTGTAGTCAGCCAGTCTTGCAGTGTCGTTGTTTCGTCCTGCCTCTAGATTAGAAAACGTCTGAGCTTGAGAGGCACAGTAGATATCGTCAGCATGGAGGAACCTCTGAGACAGGGTTGGACTTCACATCAGATATGCATGAAGGGATGATTCAGTCCTGTAGGATATGATATATGTTTTCCAAAAGAAGTACTGTAGAGAAGGCCCGTTAGCAATCTGGGCCGGGGCTCCTTTTCTGTGATGCTGCTAATTAGATGGTGGAACGGCAGGCTGACTTTGCAGTGCAGCAAAGTTAATATTTTTTTTAATTTAGAGTATCCAATTCTTTCTTTATCCAATTTAAAGGCAGTTTAGCAATCCACCTACCCTGCACATGGATACATAGATACATAGAAGATAGGAGCAGGAGGAAGTCTTTTGGCCCTTCGAGCCTGCTCCGCTATTCATCACGATCATGGCTGATCAACCAACTCAATAGCCTAATCCTGCTTTCTCCCCATAGCCTTTGATCCCATTCTCCCCAAGTGCTATATCCAGCCGCCTCTTGAATATATTCAAAGTTTTAGATTCCACAGGCTCACCACTCTTTTTGTGAAGAAATGTCTCCTTATCTCTGTCCGAAATGGTTTACCCTGAATCCTCAGGCTGTGACCCCTGGTTCTGGACACACCTATCATTGGTAACATCTTCCCTGCACTACCCTGTCTCGTCCTGTTAGAATTTTATAAGTCTCTGTGAGATCCCCCCTCATTCTTCCGAACTCCAGTGAGAACAATCCCAACCTAGTCAATCTCTCCTCATATGACAGTCCTGCCATCCCTGGAATCAGTCTGGTAAACCTTCACTGCACTCCCTCGAGAGCACAACATCTTTGGGGTGTGGGGGTGAGACCCACGCAGACACGGGGAGAATGTGCAAACTCCACACGGACAGTGACCTGGGATCGAACCCGGGTCCTCGGCGCCGTGAGGCACGCAAAGCAATATTACTGGTTCCACAAACTAGAGGCCCATGTCTTCCATGACTCCCAACTCTCCACTCCAACATTGACCACAGATGTGTACCCTTTGCTTGAGTTTTTGAGATTGTTCACCCATGAAGAATTGAAAATCAGGCTGTGGGGTCCTTTGCCTTAGCAAACGGACAGACTGCAAACCAGCCTGGGCTATGGAATGCAGGTGGCCTTTGTATATCTCTCATTGAATTTGGTCTGTGCAGCCCACAAGGCTGTTAGTGCCATTAGTGTTTCTTCAGAGATAATGAGATGCAAGTTTGTTCAATGCTGCCAGGTGGCTCCTTTCGTTTAGGGTCATAGACAGACATTGATTGAGCTAGTTCATTTTTTGGTCCAGTTTGAAATTGTTCGAGATCGCAATGAGCATATCTCTGTATATTTTAATTTAAAAAATATTCAGGGTGCGTTTTAGTCCCTCACAGTAACTTTATTATATTGACGGCGTCTAGTTATGCTTTCCGCACAACAGAAAAGATTCTTTCCTCATGTATTCTATCAAAACCTTTCATAATTTTAAAGATCTGAAAGGTTTTGAAGATCACCACATAGCCACCTTCGACCTAGCATGTCAATCCTTTCCTCGTGAATTATAGAATCATAGAAGCCTTATACCGCAGTGCAGAAGAAGGCCAGTTGGCCCATCAAGTCTGCACTACCCCTCTGAAAGAGCACCCTACCTAGGCCCAAACACCTGCCCTATCCCATAAACCCACCTATGGTAAATTTATCATGGCCAATCGCATTAACCTGTCCAGCTTTGGACTGCGGGAGAAAACCTGGGGATCCGGATGAAGCCACGCATACGCGGGGAGAATGTGCAAACTCCACACAGACAGTCATCCAAGGTCGGAATGGAACCCGGGTCCCTGGCGCTGTGAGACTGTGAGGCGCTGTGGATATTTACACTTTACTTCTTTCGTCCTCGTGAATCTTCTCTGCATCCTCTCCACTGCCTCCATGTCCTTTTTATGATAAGGTGACCAGAATGCACATGGTACTCTGTGGCCTAACCACAGGATTACCATCTTCCCTACTTTTCAATTCTATCCCTCTACAAATAACGCCTCATGCTTGGTTAACTTTGCTTAAGATCTTACTGACCTGTGGTGCAATTTTTAATGATTGGTGTGTTTCAGAGAAACGCAAGGGAGACCTTCCCAATGTCCTGGCCAATATTGATTCTTCAATCAACAGCACTAAAAACAGATTATCTGCATGGTTTCCCGTTGTTGTTTGTGAAATCTTGCTTTGTGTGATCTGGCAGCCACACTTCCGACATTACATCCATGACTACAAGTCAACCGAATTTTACAAATTGTAAAGTGCTCCAGGGCAGCCTGAGGTCATGAAAAGCACTTTATAAGTCCAAGTTCTTTATTGTTCCAAATTACAGTTCTTGCTTTTAGCTATATTCAAAATTCAAAGTCAGCTTTGTCATGAACATTTTAATCACAGAATAGGTCCATCTTCAAGCGCTAAGAACATTTTGAGAGAGTTTGTGTTTTAAGGGGCACTGGCCAGGGCTTTCTGCTCGCGTTCAAGTGGGGCGGGTTCCGTGGTGAGAGTGGAAAAGGTCACAAGAAGGCCAAAGTCGCGATTCACATCGAAGTAAAGGCAGGAAGTAATTGATCATTGCCCCGGTCAGTGGCGGGCCGCGCTTTCCACTGTTCAACATTGGGAACCACATTTTAATAAATTAGCATGCCACTATCATGCCGGATTCACATCCCCACGTCTCAGCAGGTCTGCACTTGGTGAGCAGCACTCCCAGGGAAGCTTGGAATTGAGCGCAGCGCTTAGGGAAGAAGGCCATGTCAGGGTAATGCCAAGGGGTGCCAGGGCAAAGCCATGAGGTGCCAGGGTGAGTCTGGGGGCTGCCAGTTTGATGCCAGGGTGGTACTGGGGGTGCCAGCTTTATGCCCATTTGATACTTTGGTGTCAACCTACGTGAAGATTGTTTCCTGGTTTGCTTGCTGTATTATGGTCCCAGTTGATGTTATAACTGGGCAGGAAGATGCCTGAATGGAACCCTGTCTCAATAGATGGTAACTTTTTAAAATAAAACGTGGAGGAACAGAGTCACAGGACCGCTTATTAGTTTCAACAACAAGAAAAAACATTTATTAATAATGTAAAAATTGGATGATAATACAATACTCGTTTACTCCCATCTAAGGTTAACAAATTCACACAGATTTAAAGATTAACATGGATTACAAAGTATATCTTTTTTTTTAATAAATATTTTATTGAAAATTTTTGGTCAACCAACACAGTACATTGTGCATCCTTTACACAATATTATAACAGCACAAATAACAATGACCTATTTTATATAAGCAAAAAACAAAAAATGAATAAATATTAAATAACAAAAATGAAAACTAGCCCTAATTGGCAACTGCCTTATCACAAGTTACACCCCCCCCGCCCCCCCCCCCACCCCTCCCCCCCCCCCCCCGATCCTGGGCTGCTGCTGCTGCCTTCTTTTTCCCCTTCCATCTATCTATCCGCAAGGTATTCGACGAACGGTTGCCACCGCCTGGTGAACCCTTGAGCCGACCCCCTTAGGACGAACTTAATCCGCTCTAGCTTTATAAACCCCGCCATGTCATTTATCCAGGTCTCCACCCCCGGGGGCTTGGCTTCCTTCCACATTAGCAATATCCTGCGCCGGGCTACTAGGGACGCAAAGGCCAAAACATCGGCCTCTCTCGCCTCCTGCACTCCCGGCTCTTGTGCTACCCCAAATATAGCCAACCCCCAGCTTGGTTCGACCCGGACCCCCACTACTTTTGAAAGCACCTTTGTCACCCCCATCCAAAACCCCCGTAGTGCCGGGCATGACCAAAACATATGGGTATGATTCGCTGGGCTTCTCGAGCACCTCGCACACCTATCCTCCACCCCAAAAAATTTACTGAGCCGCGCTCCAGTCATATGCGCCCTGTGTAATACCTTAAACTGAATCAGGCTTAGCCTGGCACACGAGGACGACGAGTTTACCCTACTTAGGGCATCCGCCCACAGCCCCTCCTCGATCTCCTCCCCCAGCTCTTCTTCCCATTTCCCTTTTAGTTCATCTACCATAGTCTCCCCTTCGTCCCTCATTTCCCTATATATATCTGACACCTTACCATCCCCCACCCATGTCTTTGAGATCACTCTGTCCTGCACCTCTTGTGTCGGGAGCTGCGGAAAATCCCTCACCTGTTGCCTCGCAAAAGCCCTCAGTTGCATATACCTGAATGCATTCCCTTGGGGCAACCCATATTTCTCGGTCAGCGCTCCCAGACTCGCGAACTTCCCATCCACAAATAGATCTTTCAGTTGCGTTATTCCTGCTCTTTGCCACATTCCATATCCCCCATCCATTCCCCCCGGGGCAAACCTATGGTTGTTTCTTATCGGGGACCCCCCCAAAGCTCCAGTCTTTCCCCTATGCCGTCTCCACTGTCCCCAAATCTTCAGTGTAGCTACCACCACCGGGCTTGTGGTGTAGTTCCTCGGTGAGAACGGCAATGGGGCTGTCACCATAGCCTGCAGGCTAGTCCCCCTACAGGACGCCCTCTCTAATCTCTTCCACGCCGCTCCCTCCTCCTCTCCCATCCACTTATTCACCATTGAAATATTAGCGGCCCAATAGTACTCACTTAGGCTCGGTAGTGCCAGCCCCCCCCTATCCCTGCTACGCTGTAAGAATCCCTTCCTCACTCTCGGGGTCTTCCCGGCCCAAACAAAACCCATGATGCTCTTTTCAATCCTTTTAAAAAAAGCCTTCGTGATCACCACCGGGAGGCACTGAAACACAAAGAGGAATCTCGGGAGGACCACCATCTTAACCGCCTGCACCCTCCCTGCCATTGACAGGGCTACCATATCCCATCTCTTGAAATCTTCCTCCATCTGTTCCACCAACCGCGTTAAATTTAACCTGTGCAGTGTGCCCCAATTCTTAGCTATCTGGATCCCCAGGAAACGAAAGTCTCTTGTTACCTTCCTCAACGGTAGGTCCTCTATTTCTCTACTCTGCTCCCCAGGATGCACCACAAACAGCTCACTCTTCCCCATGTTCAATTTATACCCTGAAAAATCCCCAAACTCCCCAAGTATCCGCATTATTTCTGGCATCCCCTCCGCCGGATCCGCCACATATAGTAGCAAATCGTCCGCATACAAAGATACCCGGTGTTCTTCTCCTCCCCTAAGTACTCCCCTCCACTTCTTGGAACCCCTCAGCGCTATCGCCAGGGGCTCAATCGCCAGTGCAAACAGTAATGGGGACAGAGGGCATCCCTGCCTTGTCCCTCTATGGAGCCGAAAATATGCCGATCCCCGTCCATTCGTGACCACACTCGCCACTGGGGCCCTATACAATAGCTGCACCCATCTAACATACCCCTCTCCAAAACCAAATCTCCTCAACACCTCCCACAAATAATCCCATTCCACTCCATCAAATGCTTTCTCGGCATCCATCGCCACTACTATCTCTGTTTCACCCTCTGGTGGGGCCATCATCATTACCCCTAACAGCCTCTGTATATTCGTGTTCAGCTGTCTCCCCTTCACAAACCCAGTTTGGTCCTCGTGAACCACCCCCGGGACACATTCCTCTATTCTCATTGCCATTACCTTGGCCAGGACCTTGGCATCCACATTTAGGAGGGAAATTGGTCTGTAGGACCCGCATTGTAGCGGGTCCTTTTCCTTCTTTAAGAGAAGCGATATCGTTGCTTCAGACATAGTCGGGGGCAGTTGTCCCCTTTCCTTTGCCTCATTAAAGGTCCTCGTCAGTACCGGGGCGAGCAAGTCCAAATATTTTCTATAAAATTCGACTGGAAATCCGTCCGGTCCCGGGGCCTTTCCCGTCTGCATGCTCCTAATTCCTTCTACCTCGATCTGTGCTCCCAGCCCCACCCTTTCCTGCTCTTTCACCTTGGGAATTTCCAGCCGATCCAAAAAGTCCATCATTCTCTCCCTCCCATCCGGGGGTTGAGCTTCATATAATTTTTTATAAAATGTCTTGAACACTTCATTCACTCTCTCCGCTCCCCGCTCCATCTCTCCTTCCTCGTCCCTCACTCCCCCTATTTCGCTCGCTGCTCCCCTTTTCCTCAATTGGTATGCCAGCAACCTGCTCGCCTTCTCCCCATATTCATACTGTACACCCTGTGCCTTCCTCCATTGTGCTTCTGCAGTGCCTGTAGTCAGCAAGTCAAATTCCACATGCAGCCTTTGCCTTTCCCTGTACAATCCCTCCTCCGGTGCTTCCGCATATTGTCTGTCCACCCTCAAAAGCTCTTGCAGCAACCGCTCCCGTTCCTTACTCTCCTGCTTCCCTTTATGTGCCCTTATTGATATCAGCTCCCCCCTAACCACCGCCTTCAACGCCTCCCAGACCACTCCCACCTGGACCTCCCCATTGTCATTGAGTTCCAAGTACTTTTCAATACATCCCCTCACCCTTAGACACACCCCCTCATCCGCCATTAGTCCCATGTCCATTCTCCAGGGTGGGCGCCCTCCTGTTTCCTCCCCTATCTCCAAGTCCACCCAGTGTGGGGCGTGATCCGAAATGGCTATAGCCGTATACTCCGTTCCCCTCACCTTCGGGATCAATGCCCTACCCAGCACGAAAAAGTCTATGCGCGAATAGACTTTATGGACATAGGAGAAAAATGAGAACTCCTTACTCCTAGGTCTACTGAATCTCCACGGGTCCACACCTCCCATCTGCTCCATAAAATCCTTAAGCACCTTGGCTGCTGCCGGCCTCCTTCCAGTCCTGGACTTCGACCTATCCAGCCCTGGTTCCAACACCGTGTTAAAGTCTCCCCCCATTATCAGCTTTCCCGTCTCCAGGTCCGGAATGCGTCCTAGCATCCGCCTCATAAAATTGGCATCATCCCAGTTCGGGGCATACACGTTTACCAAAACCACCGTCTCTCCCTGTAGTTTGCCACTCACCATCACGTATCTGCCCCCGTTATCCGCCACTATAGTCTTTGCCTCGAACATAACCCGCTTCCCCACTAATATAGCCACCCCCCTGTTTTTCGCATCTAGCCCCGAATGGAACACCTGCCCCACCCACCCTTTGCGCAGCCTAACCTGGTCTATCAGTTTCAGGTGCGTTTCCTGTAACATAACCACATCTGCTTTAAGTTTCTTAAGGTGTGCGAGTACCCGTGCCCTCTTTATCGGCCCGTTGAGCCCTCTCACGTTCCACGTGATCAGCCGAGTTGGGGGGCTTCCCGCCCCCCCCCCCCTTGCCGATTAGCCATCATCTTTTTCCAGCTTCTCACCCAGTTCCCACGCAGCTGTATCTCCCCCAGGCGGTGCCCCCCCGCCCATCCTCTCCCGTACCCGCTCCCCCCTTTCCCCAGCAGCAGCAACCCAGTAATTCCCCCCTCCCACCCCCCCCGCTAGACCCCCCGCTAGCGTAATTACTCCCCCCATGTTGCTCCCAGAAGTCAGCAAACTCTGGCTGACCTCGGCTTCCCCCCGTGACCACGGCTCGCACCGTGCGACGCCCCCTCCTTCCTGCTTCTCTATTCCCGCCATAATTATCATAGCGCGGGAGCCAAGCCCGCGCTTCTCCCTTGGCCCCGCCCCCCATGGCCAACGCCCCATCTCCTCTCCCTCCCCACCTCCCCCCATCACCCCCTGTGGGAGAGAGAAAAGTTACCACACCGCAGGATTAGAACATAAAACCCCTCTTCGCCCCCCCCATTCGCCCCACCACTTTGTCCAAACGTTCTTTTTAATAATCCACTCATTCCAGTTTTTCTTCTACAATAAAAGTCCACGCTTCATCCGCCGTCTCAAAGTAGTGGTGCCTCCCTTGATATGTGACCCACAGTCTTGCCGGTTGCAGCATTCCAAATTTTATCTTCCTTTTATGAAGCACCGCCTTGGCCCGATTAAAGCTCGCCCTCCTTCTCGCCACCTCCGCACTCCAGTCTTCATAAACGCGGATCACCGCGTTCTCCCATTTACTGCACCGAGTTTTCTTCGCCCATCTAAGGACCATTTCTCTATCCTTAAAACGGAGGAATCTCACCACTATGGCTCTGGGAGTTTCTCCTGCTCTCGGTCCTCGCGCCATAACTCGGTATGCTCCCTCCACCTCCAACGGACCCGCCGGGGCCTCCGCTCCCATTAACGAGTGCAGCATCGTGCTCACATATGCCCCGACGTCCGCACCCTCCACACCTTCAGGAAGACCAAGAATCCTCAGGTTGTTCCTCCTCGCGTTGTTTTCCAGTGCCTCCAACCTCTCCACACATCGTTTCTGATGTGCCTCCTGTATCTCCGTCTTCACCACCAGGCCCTGTATATCGTCCTCATTCTCGGCTACCTTCGCCTTCACGACCCGAAGCTCCCGCTCCTGGGTCTTTTGTTCCTCCTTTAGCCCTTCAATCGCCTGTAGTATCGGGGCCAACAGCTCTTTCTTCATTTCCTTTTTTATCTCTTCCACGCAGCATTTCAAGAACTCTTGTTGTTCAGGGCCCCATGTGAAACTGCCACCTTCCGACGCCATCTTGGTTTTTGCTTGCCTTCCTTGCCGCTGTTCCAAAGGATCCGCTGCAATCCGGCCACTTTCCTCTCCTTTTTCCATCCGTGTCCAGGGGGAATTCCCTTCTGGTTTACCGCACGGTGTTTTTAGCCGTTAAAATTGCCGTTGGGGCTCCTATCAAGAGCCCAAAAGTCCGTTTCACCGGGAGCTGCCGAAACGTGCGACTCAGCTGGTCATCGCCGCACCCGGAAGCTCTACAAAGTATATCTTAATCTACAATTGTCTGATTAGCAAAAAGTCCCTTTTAGGCACACTGGATGACTGTGGTAAAATTCATGCCATCTGCTCTAAACTCAAGTTAGTGTCTGTGGATCTCTCCTCAGACTCCCCCTAGATAATGATCATGTGAAAGTTTTGAAACTCCACTCCCAAAATCAGGCTTTAAAACCGACTCATAATAATGCTTTTACTTCGCAATTTGCATTCCAACACCCTGGTCAGGTTTTCCAAATAACACCTGTAAACAAAGCTTCCACTCCACTTTTAACAGTGAATCCAGGCCAGGATTTACGCCACCCCCTTTTCGGTTTCCTTTGTCTTAACTATTTTTGCACAAACTCTGACATCTGGCCACCGATTTCCATTGTTATTTCAACACGCGTTCCACAGGTTTCAGTGCAATCTCACAAACCTGAAAATCACCCCTGATATCTTTCTGGAATTTCAGCCTTCTTCTCAGTATTCTATTTTTGTACCTTTTAACTTCAAATTTCTTAGAAACTTCTCTTTATTTCTCTTCATCCCTTAATTTGTCATCTTAACCATTTCTCCGTGGTATGGCTTTTCTTCTAGCAAAGCCCAGAGAAATGTTCCCTCTCTAGCCTTCTAAACCAACCGCTTCTAGCAGAGCTATGAGAGCTGCCTTCTCTCCCACCATCTATCTCCAATTGCAATCAAATGAGCCAACTAAAACTTAAAAGCTTCTCTACTTTACAAGGCCTCAGTTTCTATGCAGCATCCACATGCTTATATTGTCTATTTGTTCTTCATGCTATAGCCCTCACGAATGAACAGAGTGGGAACTTAACCAACCCCGACATGTACAAACACCTTTTCCCAGCACAGCTCTAACTATAGGCTTTAGCCTTCCAGGCATAGAAACATTAAATTAAACCCACTTATTTCTAATGTTTTGCAAAACAAATAACAGTCCTTGAAAGTGACCTTTAATTTCCTTTTTAAAATAAATTTAGAGTACCCAATTCATTTTTTTCCAATTAAGGGGCAATTTGGGGTGGCCAATCTACCTAGATTGGACATCTTTGGATTGTGGGTGCGAAACCCATACATACACGGGGAGAATGTGCAAACTCCACACGCACAGTGACCCAGAGCCGGGATTGAACCTGGGACCTTGGTGCCATGAAGCAGCAGTGCTAACCACTGTGCCGTCGTGCTGCCCCTACCTTTGATTTCCTAACAGCATCCTTTACAAATTGCTCCCAGATCATCGATTCACTGACTTGATGCCAGGTGGGCCAATCAAAGGCCACACGCCAGCAATATGGAGTTGAATCCCTGTCTGCATTCTTTTTCTTCAAAGTCTCATGGTACATTGTGGGAAAAACGGCACAATTTTCATTTCATTTTTCATTTCATTTCATTTCCGTCACCAGCCTCAACACTGTTTTCCCGCCCGAAATCGGCCTTGGCCAAAATCGGTGAGACTCTCTCGCCCACTGTTCCCTGAAGGGTTAATGCAAGAACTTTGGTTGCTTTTTTTGGGAAGAGCCATCCATTGACAAGAAAAAGTGGTTCGAAGCAGTTTGAAAGAAACCGGAAACCTCTTGGCCCCGGTGGACTGTGCACAGAGGGGGTCACGTGGTGCTTAATGGCTCTGGGGGGAAAAACGTGTCTGGAAAACTGAGTTCAAAGGTTGGTTTTGGTTTCTGCTTTGAGAAAAAGAGGGAGCAACCCGCTTGTGAAACGAAGGCGGCAGCCTTTTGGGAGTCCAGAGCCAGTCCACAGCTGGACTTGAATATAAGCTGCGCCTAAGTTGCGCTGGCTGCTGGGATCGAATACCTGCAAGTGTTCCTCAGGCCTGTCTGAACAAGCAGTGCAAGAATCGTCGATAGTTTCACAAATCAGTGCTGAGAAGCCAGCCATAAACCGGGGTCTGATTTAGCACAGTGGGCTAAATAGCTGGCTTGCAATGCAGACCAAGGCCAGCCGCGCAGGTTAAATTCCCGTACCGGCCTCCCGGAACAGGCGCCGGAATGTGGCGACTAGGGGCTTTTCACAGTAACTTCATTGAAGCCTACTTGTGACAATAAGCAATTAGTATCATTATATAACCCGGACACCATTTCAAGGTCTCCATCTTTTTTAGTTTTCCCTTGAACCGTTGACTTTTAACCGTTGGTAGAATGCCTCTATTTTTAATTGTTTGGTTTATGTGTGTGTGTGTGTGTGTGGCTTGCGATATCTTGAAAAGGACAATGCTTACATGCCTCAAACTGTACATAAACAAGTTTTGCTTTTATATTTGAAATGACTGGTTTATAATAAGCCAGTAACTTTGTTGTTTATTGAAAGAAACCTGGTTAAAGTCTCTTTAAATTCTGAGTAATGCCAGCAAAGGTAAACAACTGGCCATTTTGGTGAAAGAATAAATCTTCTGGACCGCAAGGTGGAGCAATGGTGACTCCAGGGACCAGGGTTCGATTCCGGCCTGGGGTGACTGCCTGTGTGAAGTTTGCACTTTCTCCCCGTGTCTGCGTGAGTTTCTTCCGGGTGCTCCGGTTTCCTCCCACAGTCCAAAGGTGTGCAGGTTAGGTGGATTGGCCATGATAAATTACTCCTTCATGTCCAAAAGGTGAGGTGGGGTTACTGGGTTACGGGGCTAGTGTGGAGGTGTGGGCTTAGGTAGGGTGCTCTTTCCAAGGGCCGGTGCAGACTCGATGGGCCGAATGGCCTCCTTCTGCGCTGTAAATTCTGTAATTCTATCTATAAACTGTGCACTCCTCCCATCATAACAGCTCAAACGCTGTAGCAAAAATCCATCTCTCAGGACTAAAATTCTGTGTTCACTTGGGACCACAAAGCAGGTAATCGAACGCATTGTTTAAAAGAAGAAACTTATATAAGTAAATTACAACATTTACAGGAATAGTATTAAATAGGTCTTGCTTACAGGTCACTTCTTGCAGACTCCAAAATGCCTGCCCAAACCTTGCACTTGCTCAGAACCCTCAACAGATGCCAGTAAAACAATTGCAGAGGAGAAAGAAGACTTTGTACTCAAATTGACACCCTGTAACACTTCTCCCTCCCTCCTTACATTTCAATCCCCCATCAAGAGAGAAATGCAATATAGTAATGTCTTAACGATACGAAAGTCTGTCAGAAGCTTTGTGGTTGCGTTGCGACCTACGCAATACCACTGGTGAATTTTGTATTGGTGGATCTGAGATCGTCGGCGCAAAAGCAGGGTGATACTCTGTAAATGAATGTCCCGCTTGCACTCACACAGCAGGGAGAACTCGCAAACCTTGAACCTCAAGAACAACCTCCTGGTACCGTCCACAGCAGCATTGCCTTCTGCCATGTTATCAGTAACGGTTGCTGATACTAAACCTCTTCCCGACTCGGAGTCATATCGCAAGCAAATGTAGTCTTGGTGTCTGCGAACACGGTGGCACAGTGGTTAGCGCTGCTGCCACACAGCGCCAGCGGCCCGAGTTCAATTCCAGCTGACTGTCTGTGTGGAGTTTCTCCTCGTGTCTGCGTGGGTTTCCTCCGGGTGCTCCCACAGTCCAAAGGTGTGCAGGTTAGGTGAATTGGCCATGTTAAATTGTCCCTTCATGTCCAAAGGTTACATGGGGTTACAGGGATAGGGTGGGGGAGTAGGCCTAGTTTGGTTGCTCTTTCAGAGGATTGGTGCAGGCTCGATAGGCAGAATGGCTTCCTTCTGCATGTTGGGATTCTATGAATCTATGATTCTAACTCCTTTGTTTTGCAGTCTCACGATCCAAGGTACTGGACCACTTTGTTTTCAGATTATTCCCGGTATCCACCTCTGGTTACTACCAAAGTTGCTGATATAATCCTGATTTCCAGTTTGAACTGCCTCTTTTGGAATGGAAGCTGTGTCCCTCCTTCTGCTTGCACCCTGCTCTCTTTCGCTCTGAGATCTGGATGAAACAGAACCATATGAGACTTCGTGCCATCATTTTTAAGGACAGGAACGATTGGAGCTGCAAAACAAGAAAATTGAATCAGCTCAATGATTCCAAGCCTTTGCAGGCGTTCCAACTCCACCTCCACTTTCCTTCTCATGGGATAAGGCACTGTCCTGGGCTTGAAAAAGTGAGGAGTAGCCTGAGGATCCACATACAATTTCACAGTATTACCACGCAATGTACTCAGTTCATCCTTGAACACATCCGGATAGTTCTAAACAACATCCTTGGTCACCCTCGTTTGCTGGATCTTGCTCCCGCTCAATGTAATTTTGCTGAGCCAGCCACGCCCTAGCAAACTCGGCCCCTTCCCCTCAACCACAAAGAGGCATGCCCTTGCTTCTTGACTGTTCAAGATAATATGGACTTCCAAAACCTCAAGTAACAAAATGGACTCTCCGGCGTCCAAAGTCCTAACAGACGAAGGGCTGGTTCTCTGTTAGGGTCCCAAGTCAACTTATAGTTCTCGTTAATTATTGATGTGGAGAATCCTGTGCCCACACCCATTTAGATTTGCTTCCCATCCACCACCACTGTAGTATTAATACGCTCCACCCACACCTCATTGACATTAAACATATTGTAAGTCTGCTCCTCTACCTGTTTTGAGCTTTCCACGTGGTTTGTAGCTGCTTTGAGGCTTTCTCAAATTAAAATGATCTTACGCAGCCTTCGCCTTGACTTTTACACCTGCATGTTTTACTAACTGCCCCTTCTGGTTGCATTGGTGACAAACAGTGTCCAGAAACCTCCACTGATATGCATAGTGTAGTCCTCCACACCTAAACACTCCATTGCTTTAACTTTTTTTCTGTGAGTTTCTTTCTGTATTTCATGCAGCGCCCCTGCCTGGGCACTACCATTATCCTGTTGAATATGTCTGGCACCATTTCCAAACCCTGAGAAATTTCCAGAACCTTCTTAAAAGTTAGTGTGGCTTCACCCAATAAAACAACGCTGAATGCTGTCCCCGTTAATGCCGCAGACAAGCCAATCTCTAAGCATATCCTCTCAGATTTCATTTCCCATCCTCACCACCAAAAATGTGGCAACTTGAGACCACAAAGTAGGTCGTCGAATGCGTTGTTTAAAAAAAGAGACTTTCTGATAAATAAATAACAAAGGTTAACAATAGCAGTCATAACTATGAAAACAGGAGCAGTCGTAAAACAAATCTTGCTTACCGATCACTTCTTGCAGACTACAAAATGCCCGCCCAAAGCTCGCACACACTAAGAACCCTCAACAGATGCGAGTAAAACAGTTACACAAAAGAAAGAACACTCTGTACTCAAAATGACAACGCAACAAATTATGTTCACATCGGGATTAGCAGAAGAACTTGAACTAAAGCAGTAGCACATTTAGTAAAGACAAATACAGTGTTAAACTACGACCCACAAACATGAAGCTGGACAAACATTTATACTGCCACAGATCCACAAATCGTTATTTCTGTCTGTGCGGCTCAAACGCTGGCCACATACATCTAGGCAAACACATTTATTAGCTGCTTGGCACAGGGGTTTCCATTAGTCATTCGAATCAATAATTGAGATATGCTCATTTTGATCTTAGTCTCATGTATCCCCCTAATATCTCAATCCGAAACTGCTAGCGGAGCTTTAATTGAAGAAGACATGAGCAGCCCACAGGTATTTGCAGCACACTATGATATTTTTAGTGACGGTACAAGTTCAGGATGAAGGTATTCAGTAGGTATCGATCGTTGTAAGCTCTATTTTATCTAATGACTGCGTACCTATGATTTCAATGTTTCATTTGGTCCCTTTAGAATTTTATCAAGCTAGCTGTGCTTGTAAAAATTCTTGTTCAATAATGGTAATTTTTTTCAATAATAGGCAAATAATAGGGGGCAGCATGGTAGCACAGTGGTTAGCACAATTGCTTCACAGCTCCAGGGTCCCAGGTTCGATTCCCGGCTGGTTCAATGTCTGTGCGGAGTCTGCACGTTCTCCCCGTGTCTGTGTGGGTTTCCTCCGGGTGCTCCGGTTTCCTCCCACAGTCCAAAGATGTGCCGGTTAGGTGGATTGGCCAAGCTAAATTGATTTAGTGGGGGTTACGGGGATAGGGTAAATAGGTGGGCTTGCGTAGGGTGCTCTTTGTAAGAACCGGTGCAGACTCGATGGGCTGTATGGCCTCCTTCTGCACTGTAAATTCTATGATTCCATGAATAGTCAAAATTGAATTTAAAAAAGCTACATCTTGGACTTTACATTGGGTGCAGTCCTCAATTACTTTTTTAAATTAATTTGCGTGATGTGGGCGGCACTGGCTGGGCCAGCATTTATTTATTGCCCATCCCTAACTCCCCTCCCTTTCAGCGGGCATTCCAAAGTTAACCATATTGCTGTGGATCTGGAATCACATGTAGGCCAGGCCAGGTCAGGATGGCAGATTTCATTAGACATTAGTAAGGGTTTTTACAACAACCGACAAAGGTTCATGATTTTATTATTGAATTCAAATTTTGCCACCTGCCATGTTGGGATCTGAACCCAAGTCCCCAGATCTTGCTCTGGGTCTCTGGATTGCTAGGCCAGTGACAATACGACTATGCCACTGCCTCCCCTCAATAACAGTAATAAATTAGACAGAAAGTCACAAACTGCAAACCATTGTTCCAAGTTTCCGTCCAATAACAAGCACTAACTATTAAAATCTCAGTGATTAATTATGGCCCTTTAATTACAGAGTATCATAGATTTACTTTTGTTTCATTAGGAAAAAAATATTCTATCCCCATGTTTTGTTTTACTTGTTATTTTGCAGTTATTATCGGGTGAAATGATATTACATAATGGAGATTTCTGAGCCTGTTCTTGTTATTGCTAATGAAGATCGTTGGCCTGCTGTTTGTACACAGAAACCTATTGCATTCATTAGTCTTTTTAGATGTTATGCAAGGGCCTAATTTCATCCCTTTAGGATTTGAGAAGCCATTTTATTTATGAAATAACTGCATTAAATTACTCTAAATAATTTATTACACCCACTGTGAGAGAGACTGATTTGCTCTATATTGTCAATCAGTGTGCACTCTCGTCCCTTCATTACTTGCTTTTGTACTGAGCTTCTTAATATTTCTTAAATAGTTTGACTAAACAGCAAATCCATCAAATAAATCCAGGTACTCATCCATGCAAGGATCCCGCAATGCAAATATTTCGGAAGATGGGTTAAAAATCCTGAGGATGCAAAATATTGCATAGGCATGCAAAACAGGAGCAAGGAATGAATGAAAAATAAAGTCGTATTTGCAATTATAATGCAGCTTATAACTTAACTCAATACATCCCAAAGTCCTTGAACATGAAGTTATTTTTGATGAATGCAACGCACATTTTGGGCATAGCAAATCCCTCAGTGACTGATGAGGTGAATTGCCTCTGGAAATACTTCAGGGTGGTACAGTATTGGCTGAAGAGAGAATGTTGGCTACCACACATAAATGCTTCATTTATTTTTTTACATTTTTTCCCTGGGATGTGGATGTTGTTGCTGGGATCATTTTCAGCTGCTTTTACTTGGAAAAGGAAAGACTTGCACTTTGGGACGGCACAGTGGTTAGCAATGCTGCTTCACAGCTCCAGGGACCCGGTTTCAATTCCGGCCTTGGGTAGCTGCCTGTGTGGAGTTTGCACTTTTTCCCCATGTCTGCGTGGGTTTCCTCCCACAGTCCAAAGATGTGCAGGTTAGGTGGATTGGCCATGCTAAATTTGCCCCTTAGTGTGCAGAGATGTGCAGATTAGGTGGGGTTATGGGGATAGGGCAGCGTAGTGGGCCGAGGTTGGGTACTCTTTCAGAGGGCCAGTGCAGACTCGATGGGTCAAATGGCTTCCTGTATTATTATTATTAGTGTAGAGATTCTATTCAACACCACTTTTCATGACCCCAGAATGCCCTGATCCGTTTTACAGCCAATTAAGTACTTTTGAAGTATAACAACTATTCTGATGTAGGAAAGAAGACTGCCAAGTTGCATAGAAAAAGCTCCCCTATCCAGCAATAATGATCAGATAGTCACTTTTAACAACGTTGATGGAAAAATAAGAACATAAGAACCAGGGGCGTCATTCTCCGACCCCCCGCCAGGTCGGAGAATGGCCGTTGGCCGCCGTGAATCCCGCCCCCGCCCCCGCCGAAGTCTCCGCTCCCGGAGATTGGGCGGGGGCGGGAATCCGGCCGCGCCGGTTGGCGGGACCCCCCGCTGGATTCTCCGGCCCGGATGGGCCGAAGTCCCGCCCAGGAATTGCCTGTCCCGCCGGCGTAAACCAAACCTGGTATTTACCGGCGGGACCAGGCGGCGTGGGCGGGCTCCGGGGTCCTGGGGGGGGCGCGGGGCGATCTGACCCCGGGGGGTGCCCCCACGGTGGCCTGGCCCGCGATCGGGGCCCACCGATCCGCGGGCGGGCCTGTGCCGTGGGGGCACTCTTTCCCTTCCGCCTCCGCCACGGCCTCCACCATGGCGGAGGCGGAAGTGACTCTCCCCACTGCGCATGCGCGGGAAACTGACAGCGGCCGCTGACGCTCCCGCGCATGCGCTGGGAAACTGACAGCGGCCGCTGACGCTCCCGCGCATGCGCCGCATTTCCGCGCCAGCTGCCGGGGCAACAAACGCCATTTCCGCCAGCTGGCGGGGCGGAAATCCCTCCGGCGTCGGCCTAGCCCCTCAATGTTGGAGACTTCCGCACCTTTTTGCCGGCGCGATGCCCGTCTGATTTGCGCCGGCTTTGGCGCCAGTCGGCGGGCATCCCGCCGTTGGGGGAGAATTTCGCCCCAGGAGTCGGCCATCTGGTCCCTTGAGCCTGCTCCGCCATTCAATAAGATCATGGCTGCTCTTTTTGTGAACTCAGCTCCACTTACCCACCCGCTCACCGTAACCTTTTATTTCTTGACTGTTCAAAAATCTATCTGCCTTTGCCTTAAAAACATTTAATGAGGTAACCTCAACTGCTTCACTGGGCAGGGAATTCCACAGATTTATAACCCTTTGGGTGAAGAAGTTCTTCCTCAACTCAGTCCTAAACCTGCTCCCCTGTATTTTGTGGCTATGCCCCCTAGTTCTAGTTTCACCCGCCAGTGGAAAAAACCTCCCTGCTTCTGTCCTATCTATTTCCTTCATAATTTTATCTTTCTATAAGATCCCTCCTCATTCTTATCAACTCCTCAAATGCTAATCCTCTCAACTCTGAAATCAACCTAGTGAATCTCCTCTGCACACCCTCAGGTCAGGAGGCCAAAACTGGACACAGTACTCCAGGTGTTGCCTCACCAACACCTTATACAGCTGCAACATAACCTCCCTGCTTTTAAACTCTGTCCCTTGTGCAATGAAGGACAAAATTCAATTTGCCGTCTTAATTACCTGCTGCACCTGCAAACCAACTTTTTATGATTCATGCTCAAGGACACCCTGGTCCCTCTGCACAGCAGCATGCTACAATTTATTACCATTTAAATAATAGTCCATTTTGCTGTTATTCCAACCAAAATGGATGACGTCACATTTATCAACATTGAACTCCATCGGCCAGACCCTTGCCCACTCATTTAAACTATCTATATCCTTCTGCAGACTTTGAGTGTCCTCTGCACACTTGGCTCTACCACTCATCTTCGTGTCATCTGCGAACTTTGACACATTACACGTGGTCCCCAACTCCAGATCATCTATGTAAACTGTGAACAATTGTGGACCCAACATTGATCCCTGAGGCACACCCCGAGCCACTGATCGCCAACCAGAAAACCACTCATTTATCCCCACTCTGCTTCCTGTCAGTTAACCAATTCTCTATCCATGGTAATACATGACCCGTAATGCCATGCACCTTTATCTTATGCAGCAGCCTTTTGTGCGGCGCCTTGTTGAATGCTTTCTGGAAATCCAGGTACACCACATACACCGGTTCCCCATTGTTCAGAAACCCGGGCTAACTCCCCTGCTCTTCTTCAAAATAGTGCCACGAGATCCTTTGACAAGGGGGCAGACAGGGATGTGTTAAGTACTTGTAATATCCCGCATTGGACCTACGAGGTGGGAATGCTTGTCTTCCCTGTGCTCCTTGCGGAGTACGAGCACCCCCGCTGGGGACAGGTTATCACAATTACACAATATATATAAGGTCCGCCAGTAAAGCACCGACCAGAAGGAAACCTGGTCGGGGTCTACCGGGTGGTGTATATATCATCCATGTAAATAAAACTTTGTTCATATTTTACTCAGTGTGGTTCCCCTTGTCTTTATTGAAGTTTTGTTTCGCTTTTCAAAATATCATTAGGGACCAAATCAAATGACAGATACACAGTCATTTGACAAAATAAAGCATGCAATATTCAGTACCGACTGAATGCCTTCATCCATGACCCTGTACGGTCATTAGAAAATCACAGAGTGCTGCACGGTAGCACAAGTGGATAGCACTGTGGCTTCACAGCGCCAGGGTCCCAGGTTCGATTCCCTGCTGGGTCACTGTCTGTGCGGAGTCTGCATGTTCTCCCCGTGTCTGCGTGGGTTTCCTCCGGGTGCTCCGGTTTCCTCCCACAGTCCAAAGACATGCAGGTTAGATGGATTGGCCTTGATAAATTGCCCTTAGTGACCAAAAAAGGTTGGGAGGGGTTATTGGGTAACAGGAATAGGGTGGAAGTGAGGGCTTAACTGGGCCAGTGCAGACTCGATGGACCGAATGGCCTCCTTCTGCACTGTATATTCTATGTTCTATATATTGGGTGGTTGCTCATGTTTCTTCAATTAAAGTTGCGCTGTAGTTTCAGATTGAGATATCAAGGGAACACGTGAGCCGATGATCAAAATGAGCACATCCCAAGCCGATCCTCCAGTGGCAAATGATCAGCCCCTGACTTGTATCCTTCCTTACTCAGACTGCAAATAGGAGAATCAGACATGGAGGGCCTTCTCCCCCCATTTTAATAGCCAGAAGGTTGGGAACACGGCAAATTCCAACCACCCGCTGAGAAAAGGGTCTTTCAACGTTGAAGTTTATCATTATCGCCTGAAGTCACAGATTATCATAGAAATTCATTGAATCCTGCAGTACAGAGAGAGAAGCTACACAGACCATCTTGCCTGTGCCAGCGCTTTGGAAGAGCCATCCAATTAGTCCTGTTCCTGCTCTTTCCCCAGAACCCTGCAATTGAATCCCCTTCAAGCATTTATCAAATTCCATTTTGAATGTTACTGTTGAATCCATTGCTACGACCCCTCTCAGGGAGCACATTCCAGATCATAAATTGAATAACAATTCCGACCTCACCTCTGCATGACTTTCCCACGGACACAGTCTCTCCTCCTTTGCTGAAAATCTTTCATGGTGCATGAAATTGATCATTCTGAATACAAATTTATCCTTTCCTGACCACAGTGCAGTCCATCACCATCTTCATTACTTGGTTCTTAATTACTGATTCGAAGCACTTTGTCATGTTCGGTACGCTGGTATAACACTGGCTGCAACTGGATGCAGCTCAGATCAAAAAGATACTCCAGACCTTGAAGTTAGTTCAATCTGATTTATTGAACTAAAGCACAGTTAGCACAGTTCTCTGTGAGTTCGACTCTGCTAACTTAAGTGTGGTTACTCTGTCTGACTGAACCAGACTAGCTCTTAGCCACGTGGTGGAGGTGTGAGATTGTAACAACACCCTTGACTGACTCTCTAGGTGTTCATCAGTGGAAAGAGGCGGAGTGTGAGTGCCTCGTGTCTTTTATAGTCAGATCCCACCACTGAGTGTCCTGTCTGTTTATTGGTCAAGTCCTGTTCTCTGTGTCCATTAGCTGCTTGTCTGTGCCTGTCTGTATATTCTTATGTGTGTGTCTGCATATCATGACACACTTGTTGAAATTCTTTCTGGCATCAATGGTGTTTCAGGCATGGATCGTGTCCATTCTTAGTTACCCTTTCCTGTATTCAGAACATATGCAGCTCCCTCAAGCCACTTGGCAGGAATGCCGAGATGCTGAGAATGGTACTGAAGGGGGATCTACCTTGTTTACATGGTTGAGCACAGTGGGCTAAACAGCTGGCTTGTAAGACAGAACAAGGCCAACAGCGCGGGTTCAATTCCCGTACCGGCCTCCCCAAACAGGTGCAGGAATGTGGCGACTAGGGTCTTTTCACAGTAACTTCATTGAAGCCTACTTGTGACAATGAGTGATTATTATTATTATTATTACATTATCAACATGCTAGTGGACTGCATTGGGAACAGAGGCTGCGTTTTCTGCCTCTATATACAATGTCATCGATGTTCAGCATGCGCACATGCCTGCCTTCAGAAGCAGCCTTATCATTTAAAAAGTTCACCTTTGGCTTTCTTCATAGCCTATTAATTTAAAGTTTGGCAGCAGTTTGGTAGCTTTTTGGTGTTTCTCTGATTCTGCAAATCCAATGGGCGGCACAGTAGCGCAATGGTTAGCCCTGTCTCTTCACAGCTCCAGGGTCCCAGGTTCGATTCCCGGCTTGAGTCACTGTCAGTGCGGAGTCTGCACGTTCTCCCCGTGTCTGCGTGGGTTTCGTCCGGGTGCTCCGATTTCTTCCCACAGTCCAAAGATGTACAAGTTAGGTGGATTGGCCATGATAAATTGCCCTTTTAGTGTCCAAAAAGGTTAGTGGGGTTACGGGGATAGGGTGGAGGTGCGGGCTCGGGTAGGATGCTCTTTCCAAGGGCCGGTGTAGACTCGATGGGCTAAATGGCCTCCTTCTGCACTGTAAATTGTATGATAATAATTTGATGTCGGAACCAGCCTTTCTTTTATGGACTTTATTTAATAGGAATCCCATCATGTTGTAGTTGTTGCTTTGAATCACTTTGCGTTTCAACATCAAGCATCACGTTGCTAAGTGCCTTGAGTTCCTATCAAATTATTTTCCTCTTTTTTTGCACGTTCTGCTCTCACATAAAACGTATTTCAGCTGCACCCTTAAAGAGCTCACGTAAATTATATTTTTAAAAATGAACTATTATTTCCTACGTAAACCAAGGGTCCCACATTCAATCATCTAAAATCCTGGCACTCTCTTCCTTGACAGCACGCTGAGTGGATCTGCACCGCATGGACTTCAATAGTTCAAGAAGGCGACTCACCACCAACTTCTGAAGGGCCATTAGGGGTGTGCAATAAAGGTTGGCCTAACCGGTGACGCCCACAATCCCCTGAAAGCACAAGAAATATCTTCCAGGGCATTGGCTCAAATACGATGAAAGAATCATTATGCATGTCTAAGGCATGTGATTTGGAGTGGATTTGGATGCGATGGTGTTCTTACAACAATGATGGTCTTGCCCTTCTCCGTGGCAGAGATCTCAGGAGAGGGATATGCTGTCAAACTAACATTGATGAACTGCTGCCGTGCATTCTCGAAATCATGCTGGCTGAAACCGCAGATTTGATGTGTTGAAAGGGGATGGATGTTGAGTCGATGGTTGAGATGGTTGAGTGTTCTGTCCTGATGGTATTGTGCTTCTTGAGCGCTTGAGTACACAATCACACTCCAGATTTGAATCGAGATAAGGCTAGAGTTGGACAGACTTTGAAGTCTTAAGAGGTGAGATATTCAACTTGAAGTATTCAGCCTCTGCTGTACTCTTGTGACAGCCCAGCCTCTCAAAATAAGACAATCAGCTTGTGTTTTGTTTGGATTTTTATGACCCAGTACTTATGTGGTGCAAATGTTGCCTGTCATTTGTCAGCCTAAACCTGGATGATATCTAACTCCTGTTTCATTATTTGAATGGAGCTGAACAATGTGGAATTGTCAACAAGGGGCTGGTTTAGCACAGTGGGCTAAACAGCTGACTTGTAATGCAAAACAATGCCAGCAGCGCGGGTTCAATTCCCGTACCGGCCTCCCCAAACAGGCACTCAAATGTGGCGACTAGGGGCTTTTCACAGTAACTCCATTGAAGCCGACTTGTGGCAATAAGTGATTATTATTATAACAAACAATCCCTTAAAGCAGGAGAAAGGTCACTGAAGCACCAGTTGAAGAATGGGCCAAGAATGTTTCATCATCGGAATTTCCCTGGGGGCTGATGACTGACCACTGAAGACTCATCTATCTTTGCTTTGAATTAGGTATGACTCTAGCTCTCAGAATCACTACAGTGCAGAAGGAGGCCATTTGGCCCATCGAGTCTGCACTGACCCTCTGAAAGAGCACCCTACCTAGGTGCACGCCCCACCCTACCCCCGTAACCCCAATAACCCCACCTAACCTTTTGGACATAATTTAGCATGGCCAATTCACCTAACCTGCACCTCTTTGGAGTATGGGAGGAAACCGGAGCACCCGGAGGAAACCCCCACAGACACGGGGTGAACGCACAAATATCACACAGCCAGTCACCCAAGGCTGGAACTGAACCCGAGTCCCTGGTGCTGTGAGGCATCAGAGCTAACCACTGTGCCACCCTTGAAAACCTCTTGATGTTTTCCATTTTACACCTTCCCCCATTAACGACAATGTTCCTTGTGTTTATTTTTGGCATGCTATTTGAGTGCAGCATTGATGTCAAGGACACCTACTCTCACCTCTGCTCTGGTGTGTTCAGCTCTTGCTTCTGTGCACAGAATGAAGGCTGCAATTAGGTCTGAAACTGTGCAGCTCCGGCAAAGCTTGATCTGAGCATCGGTCCACAGGCAATGACTGATTAGTGAAGTGTCCTTCCATCATATTACTGACGATTGCTGATGGGGTTGAATAAGTCGGTAATTGGATTCAACATATCCTGTATTTTTATGGATACACTATGCCTGGGTGATCTTCCACGTTGTCAGGCAGTTGCCAGTGTACAGCTGTATTGGAATGATTTCTTTGAGGCGTTAACAATCCTCGTGGACAGGAAGAAACAGAGGATATTGTTTATTTACATGTCAGGAAAGTGTCGGCAAAGAGATTGATCCACAGGTTTGAAGAGCACAGAGAAGGTGGCGTGTTTTTGATTTGTCTGAAAGAGGGTGGCGTGCTGTATATGGAAGCGGGTAATTAGTTAGGTGGTTCACTGATGTGCGGTGGGACTACTGCTGTTTGCAATAAACAGGAAAGATTTATAAGTCTGGGCAGAAAGAAAACTCGCCAATTTTGTAGCTGGTGTTCATTGGGAGGACTTAGCAAACAGTCAGACCTGGTTTATTTTGAATAATGAAACAAGTGGATCTAAAGGCCTTCAACATCAGAATGGGTCATGCAATCTGGACATGTTGCAATTGCTTGGAGTTGGAAAGTTAATATTTTAAGGTGCAAAGAATTTACTTCTTCAGGTCATAAGCACTATATGGGCGGGCTTCTCCGATTGCCGATGCCGAAATTGCGTTCAGCGATTGGCCGGAGAATCCGTTTTTATGCCGAAATTGGGGGCGGTGCCGTTTTTCAGATGCTTCGCCCTCTCAAAAATTACACAATCACTGAGTATGCCGCACGCTGTTGGGAAGGCCTCAGGGCGTCACCTGAGGCCCTCCCCCGTTGCTCCGCACCCGATGGGCCAGCTTCCCGACGGCATCGGTTGCATGTCCTCTCAATTTTCGGGGACCTTGCATGCTGGCTGTGGACTGTGTCCAGCGCCGCCAGAGTTGGGGGGGGGGGGGGGGGTGGGGGGGGGGGGGCCGTTCTGCTGGCAGGGGGGCTTCGGCAGGGGCTGTGGGTACTCGTGGGGGGTGTTCCGGGGGTGGAGAGGGAGGTTACAGGGGGCACTATCTGGCAGGCCGGGTCCGCGCGCATCCGCCGCCGTGCGCATGCCATCCACGGACCTGGCCATTCTGCGTCCGTTTCTGCATGTAAAGTCGGGGGTGGCTTTGGAGAGCGTTAAGATGAGGTTGACCAGGGTGTTGCCGGGATTGGAGGGTGTTAGACGCTGAATAGACTCAGACTGTTTTCATTAGAACGACGAAGGTTGAGGGGTGACCTGATAGAGGTCTACAAGATTATGAGGGGCATGGATAGAGTGGATGGGCAGGCACTCTTTCCCAGGGTGGAGAGGTCAGGGGGCATAGGTTTAAGGTCCATGGGGCAAAGTTTAGAGGAGATGTGCGAGGCAAGTGTTTTACACAGAGGGTGGTGAGTGCCTGGAACGCATTGCCAGGGCAGGTTGTGGAACCAGATACATTAACGGCATTCAAAAGGCATCTCGACAAATACATGGATAGGATGGGTATAAAGGAATACTGCACTAGGAAGTGATGAGGGTTTTGGCCTAGAGTGATATCATGACCGGTATAGGCTTGGAGGGCCGAAGGGTCTGTTCCTTCGCTGTATTGTTCTTTGTTCTTTGTAACATTTACGAACTTTTCGGGGTTGGGTGGAATTGATGTAGAGGTACAAGCAAAAAGGGCATCAGCTATATCAAACCTTGAGAGGAGAATGGCATATTAGCAACGGAAGGGAAAGATGAGAGCAAGACTAGTTCAGAGGAAAAGGAAAAATTCCATCTGTTTGGTTGGCGGGTGGAAGCTGAGCGTGGAATCGAACATGGCATCAAGATAGACAACTGTCCTTGGTAGAGAGAGCAAATGTCCACCTAATTGAAGTAGATCGGATTGGACCCCAAGTTACAAAAGTTGAGTTATTTAGCAGGCTCTTTGATCTCCATCAATTAATCAACTGAGCTTAATTCCACCCCCACTCACAAAAAGACACTGGAGAGAAGACTAGGTATGACACATCCACAGGAGATATCTTTCAACATTCCAGGATTAATTTGACAGGGAGTCACAATTAACTGCTTCCATATATATTGCTGACTGTTCAGATTAAATACACCCTGGGTACATATGATACACTATTCACATGCTAATACCACAATGGTCTGCATTTGTAAAGAATAGCTTATACATAGGGCAGTACGGTGGCGCAGTGGTAGCACTGCAGTCTCACGGCGCTGAGGTCCCAGGCTCGATCCTGGCTCTGGATCACTGTCTGTGTGGAGTTTGCACATTCTCCCCGTGTTTGCGTGGGTTTCGCCCCACAACCCAAAGATGTTCAAGGTAGATGGATTGAACACGCCAAATTGCCCCTTAATTGGAAAAAATGAATTGGGTACTCTAAATTTAAAAAAAAAAGAATAGCTTATACATTACTCTTTAGGCTCCTGTGTAAAGAGCGGTTGAGAATTTCCCTCCGAGTTACAGAGACAGCCGCAAGCAGTGAAGTGTAAAATTTCTTCTGTCCCAATGTAGATAATGAGGTGAACAATTGAATGAATCACTGCAAATTAACACAGCACTTATCACAGTTTTGCCCTATTTATAGATCTCATGCATCAGTCTGAATATTAATGCCAGGTGAAATTGTATTGTCTTTAAAAAAATTGATATTTGAATATTTTGAAACAGCACTAGGAATCAAAATGATAATATCCCCATTTAAATACTCCATTGCATGAATGCGTATTTCTTTATTTTGACTGATTGTGATCATAAATTGACTGCCCTATCCTGCCCAATCTTATTTTCCATTCACTTTGAAGGAAACAAATGCGGGAAATGGGATCTGATGGGCAGCCCATCTGATTTTGCCAATCTACACCAAAGCTATGGGGCAGCACGGTAGCATAGTAGTTAGCACAGTTGCTTCACAGCTCCAGGATTCCAGGTTCGATTCCCGGCTTGGGTCACTGTCTGAGCGGAGTCTGCACGCTCTCCCCGTGTGTGCGTGGGTTTCCTCCGGGTGCTCCGGTTTGCTCCCACAGTTCAAAGATGTGCAGGTTAGGTGGATTGGCCTTGATAAATTGCACTTAGTGTCCAAAAAAGGTTAATTGGGGTTACTGGGTTTAGGGATGGGGTGGAGGAGGTGTGTGCTTAAGTGGGGTGCTCTTCCCAAGGGCCAGTGCAGACTCGCTAGGTCGAATGGCCTTCTGCACTGTAAATTCTATGGTTCTATAGTTATGCCTTTAGACTTTTACATGGGATGCTTAGCAAATACAAGTAGCACTATATCAAGTAAATCCCTTTCTGAATTATTGCAGTCCTATCTCCACAGTCCATAATGTTGTGTGCTAAATAGGAAAGATTCAGAATAGGTCTTGCAACTCAAAACTAGACATCCATGAGGTTCCTTGAGCCATCAGTACCAGAATTGTATTTCACCACAATCTGTAACCTCATGCTTCTGCGTATCTTCACTCTATCATTATCGTCAACCTCGGTGACCAACTCTGGTTCAATGAGATTTGCAGGAGAATGTGCCTCGAGCAGAACCAAGGGAACCTGTAAATGAGGTATCAACCTGGTGAAGCTACAGCGTAGGACTGCAAACATGCGAAATAATGAAAGCAACATGCAATGGAGAGAGCTCAACAAACTCACAACCAATTGATCGGACCAAAGCTCTGCAGTCCTGACACATCCGCTTGTGAATGGTAATGGAAAGCTAAACAACCATCGGAAGGAGGAGGCTGAACTCACTTCTTGGTGGTCAATGATGGTGGAAACCAGCATATTGATGGAAAGACAAAGCGGAACATTCGCAACCATATTTAGGCCAATATGCAGATCATAGCAGATGATTGCAATCACAATCTTCAGCCAATTTGACTCACAGTCAGAGCAAGAAACAGCTGACTGCACAGGATGTGGCAAAGGCTACAGGCCCCAACAACATAACGTCTGTAGTGCTGCAGACTTGTGCGCCAGAATTAACCATGCCTCTCGCCAAGTCGTTCCAACACAAGTACAATTCTGGCATCCACCTGACAATGTGAAAAATTGCCCTGTCCATAAACAATCTGGCCAATTACCCACTCCGCCGACCCACTCTCAATCATCAGCAAAGTGATAGAAGGTATTGTTGACAGTACTAACAAGTGCCATTTGTTCACCCATAACCTGCTGATGGATGCCCAGTTTGGGGTTGGTCAGGCCCAGTTAACTCCGGACCTCATTCTAACCAGAGCCACAGATGGATGAAGGAGCTGAATTCACCAGGTGAGGTGAGAGCGGCATCGAGGCAGCATTTGACTGAACGTGGGACCAAGGAGCCAAATAAAATTGAAGTCAGTGGGGCTCAGGGGGAAAGCTGCACTGGCTGCAGTCAGGCCGAGCACAAAGTAAAATGGCTGTGGTTGTTGGAGGTCAATCTCAATCCTGGACATTGCTGCAAGGGGTCCAACCTTCTTCAGCTGCTTCATCAATGACCTCCCTCCATATAAGATCATAAGTGGGAAAGTTAGCTGATGATTGCATGGTTTTCAGCTCAACTTCCAATTCCCGAGATAATGAAATGGTCCTTTCCCCCATGCAGCAAAACCTGGACAACATTCGGACTTAGGCTGATAAATGGGAAGTTACATTCGGGAGTAACTCACTTCCTAACTCCATAGAACCATAGAATTTCTACAGTGCAGAAGGGTCCATTCGGCCCATCGAGTCGGCACCGACCGACTGAGAGACCGAGATCCACTCCCTCGCCCTGTCACCATATTCCCATTCAATCTGCACATCTTTAGACACGACCAGGCGATTTAGCATGACCAATCCACCTAATCTGCTCATCTTTGGACTGTGGAAGTGCACAAGCTTACACAATGTTTATTGACATCATACGTAATGTTGACTGCTCGTCAACGTTTCGTAGACCCCAAAGTCAGCGTTCTCCGTTTGGGAGACCAAGTCTCCCACCAGAGTAGAAGCGCTCCTGGTCTGCGTTGGCACTCGGAGCGGCGCCCAGGAGCGATTCCCACTCCCTTGCCATGCACATTTACGCATGGTGGGGAGCCTGCGAGATTCTGTTGTAATCCCCCTATTGAGCCGCCATTTTGAGCGGGCGGTCTGACACCGAGGTCTGGTTGCCCCCCCCCCCCCCCAACAACGTAAATCCTGCCTCGCCACCTGCTGACAGGTAGGCAGGTAGGAGCATCGTTCCCCCACCACCACGGGAAATATGGGTCATCCCCCCACAGCACATATGCATGAGGGTGACCCAACTCAACCTCCCAACAGACCCCACCATTAGACCCTCGCAAGAGACCCCACATCAGATCTTCCCAACAGACCCCGCATCAGAACTGCCCAACAGACACTCCCTCATCATAAACCCCCATCTCAAGGAACGCCCCCATATCCATTTGGGAGATTAGGTTTTCCCGCCAGAGTAGAAGCGCTCCTGTATGCGCTGGCACTCGGAGCATCATCCAAGAGGGATTCCCAATCCCTTGGCTTGCACATTTACTCATGGCAGGGAGCATCCCCCTATCGGGCCACCATTTTGAACAGACAACCTGATACCGAGGTCCGGTGGCTAGCCCCCTCCCCCTTCAACACAAATCCTGCCCCGCCACCTGCATGCACGCATGAGGGTGACACAACCCAACCTCACATCAGACCCCCCCCCCCCAACAGACCTGCCCAACAGACTACCCCCATCAGAGATCCCCCCATATCAAAGCCCCTCCTCCCATCAATCGCCCCTGCCCAGAAATTAAATAGCAGTTCAGGGAGAAACAATGAAAGGTCACTGCTTTTTCACTTACCTGTCACTTACACCTACTGCCTCAGACATCTAGGAGCTAAGTCATTTCACTTCTTTTTTTTCTCAGCAGAAGGCAGAGAACCCTGTTATTCATAGCGAGATATTTATAAACATTGTGGTTAGCTTCACAGCAGGGAATTTGAGATGCATTCAAGTGTGAAGGGAAATGACAATGAACAATCCAGACGCATGTCAGGAAGATATTACCCTGTCAATTACAACTGACTAAAAGTGAATACAGGCCTTGCAAATCAAAGGATCTGGGGGGTTTAAAGCCTTGTGGTGTGTTTTGGCTTTCTATTTTTGTCAGACGCAGCAGGCGTAAGGGACTGGAAAGTGAAAAAGCAGTGATTTTCTTTCACTGTTTCTGCCTGGACTGAGCTTTAGCTTCATGGCAGGGGTGATAGATGTAGGAGAGGGGGGGATCCCTGTTATAGGAGGGGTTCTGATATGGGGGTCTCTGATGGGGGTCCATGATATTGGGGATTTTGATATGGTGGGAGTCTAATATGGGGGTCTGATGGGGGGGCTGGGGGTTGGGGTGGGCAGGATTTGTGTTGTGAGGGGGCCCTCTGATGGATTGTGGGAGCACCTACGTTACATGTGTACCCCCTTGACCCACTGTGAGAATCACAGTGCCAGGGTCACACTGGAAAGTACTAGCACCAATCCATGCCCGCGTCAATGCCAGTCGAGAGGCCTTTAGCATCATAGGGGCATGGAGAATCGGGCTTCCAGTCCGTTAACCGATGCAAATATGTTCAAATGATCCATTACCACCCTGCCGCCAGCGGAGAACCCAAGCATTGGAACAGGCGGCGATCCCGTTTTTAGCCCGCCACTTGATTCTGCACCGTATCGGGAGCTGGTGGCGGAGAACCCATCCCAGGTTTCTGATGCAAGCTCTCAGGTGACATGAATGCTCCATGGTCGGAAGACTGGAAGACTGAATTATTTATTTGTGTTGATTGAGAACAACTGGTAACTGTTGTGGCAATTTCCATTGAGTCCAACAAAGAAAGCACTCATCATCATGAACGCTCATTTTGTCTAAAGGCCACACTCTTGGAGATTGAATGTCAGCTGCTTCAAATTATGTGATGGTTGAAAATGAAAATCGCTTCTTGTCACAAGTAGGCTTCAAATGAAGTTACTGTGAAAAGCCCCTAGTCGCCACATTCCGGCGCCTGTTCGGGGAGGCTGGTACGGTTGATGACTGTCGCATCCAGATGCTGGATCCAGGGGTATCCAGATGACGGCTTTCATTAGCTGTATGACAGGACCCATCAGTTAACATCAAGCTGCGGGGGGGTTGGGGTGTGGAGTGGGGGGGGGGGGGGGGGCTAGGTGGAGAAGGGTTACGGGAGGGGGGGAGGGGGGAATGCTGTGCAAGTGCAGGAGACGAGATCATATAATTTTCCCCTCCAGCTGACTGTACAGCTTGCTGCAGCTAATAATTGGACGAACGAAAAGCAAAAGTTGCTGGAAATACTCCTCAGGCCAGACAGGATCATGGAGCGAGAAGAGGAATTAACATTCCAGGGTGAGACCTTTCAGCCCACCGAGTTTTTTTCCAGCAGTTTCTGTTATTGTTTCAGATTTCCAGCATCCCGCAGTATTTTGTTTTTTTGCATTTAATGATGATTGGATGAAACTGGTGCATCAGGCTTTCATCCATTGCTTTAAAACTCTGAGAACCATTTCCGTGCAACTCTAAAATGATCGGAGTGACAGTTCACGGCTGCATATCCCCCTCCACCCACTTCGTGACACTGTAGGCCGAAATCTTTGGGCGATCCCCGCCAGTGGACCTCTTCTGGTCCCGCCGCTGGCAACCTCCCACCATGGCAGCACGGTAGCACAAGTGGATAGCACTGATGCTTCACAGCGCCAGGGTCCCTGGTTCGATTCCCCGCTGGGTCACTGTCTGTGCGGAGTCTGCATGTTCTCCCCGTGTCTGCGTGGGTTTCCTCCAGGTGCTCCGGTTTCCTCCCACAGTCCAAAGACGTGCAGGTTAGGTGGACTGGCCATGATAAATTGCCCTTAGTGACCAAAAAGGATAGGGGGGGTTATTGGGTTATGGGGATAGGGCAGAAGTGAGAGCGTAAGTGGGTCGGTGCAGACTCGATGAGCCAAATTGCCTCCTTCTGCACTGTATGTTCTATGGATTCCTCAGCCAACGAGGGGAAAACCCGTTGACAGCGGTGGGATCGGAAAATTCCGCCATCAACCATCGGCGGGCCACCTCTGCCGCCGCGTAACACGCTGTGGGGCGGGATTGGAAAATCCCACCCTATCCCTAGGGGCTGGTTTAGCACACTGGGCTAAATAGCTGGCTTTTAAAGCAGACCAAGGCAGGCCAGCAGCACGGTTCAATTCCCGTACCAGCCTCCCCGAACAGGCGCCGGAATGTGGCGACTAGGGGCTTTTCACAGTAACTTCATTTGAAGCCTACTTGTGACAATAAGCGATTTTCATTTTCATTTTATGTTTCAGTTGTTATTAGTCGCTCGCACTGACCACCTCTCTCTCCCATCCCAGTTCTTCCTAACCCCCTTAGCCACGGCCCTGCCATTCTTGGACGGCATGACACAATAATAAAATGACCAGGTTGGCATGGTATGCTGAGTTGATGCTCAAACCCCACAGAGGAGAGATGTTTGGTTATTCTCTCATCGTATGTGCTGGTTTACAGGAGATCTCCCAAAAACAATGCCTGCTACTAGATTGCTGGTGCACAGACCTTTTCACTGGGTGCTAAAGATCCCTACTCGCCAGATCCAAAATGCAAAAACAACTCCAGGGAAAGCTGCACAGTTGTTTTTTTAAGAGAGGAATAGGCGGGAGCGAGAACTTTTCCTTAATTGGCTGGGGACATTGGAGAGTTAATTTAAAGTCATCGTTGACAGTAAAGAAGGAGGTGAATCTCTTTCTGCAGAGAGTACCTGGAGCAAGCAATGCTTTGCTGCAGTTGGGGTTCCAGGAGAACCCACTGGATGGCATGGAGTCACGGTGGTTAGCGCAGCTGCCTCACAGCTCCAGGGACCTGGGTTTGATTGCAACCCTGGGTCACTGTCTGTGTGGAGTTTGCACGTTCTCCCCGTGTCAGCGTGGGTTTCCTCTGGGTGCTCCGGTTCCCTCCCACAGCCTAAAGATGTGCAGGTTAGTTTGTGCTAAATTGCCCATCAGTGTCCAAAAAAGTTAGATGGGGATAGGGCGGGGGAGTGGGCCTAGGTAGGGTGCTCTTTCAGAGGGCCGGTGCAGACTTGATGGGCTGAATGGCCTCCTTCTACACTGAAGGGATCGATCTAGCTCCAGCGATGGGATAACACAGACACAATGGAACAATAGCCTCTGACAATATTGTGAAATTTCTTAAAATTTGATCAAATCTCTTCTCTCCCCTCCTTTGTTTTTTTCTCTTTTAGTAGCTCTGTCTGTCTCAGCCCAGGTTGCATTTCTTGTTGTGTGACAGTATGCCCCATCCCCCGGTACTGTTCAATTCCCTTTTATCTCTTCCTCTAACACATAGTGTTATCTCCACTTGTTCTCTCTTTCTCGCTCACACAGATTCTTGTCCTGCTGCAATCCCTTTCCTTTTCTCTGCATTTACCTTCCAGACAATAGCACAGCAGAAAATCAGCTCAGACAACAGTAACATGAGGCTGGAGCTTCAGCTTTACTCAACGAATAAACTGTTTCCCTTCACAGCGGGTAACTGACTCTGACAGTTATTCATCACACGGGAGCCACTTATTGTCACATCAGTTGAGTTGTGATTTACATCTTGTAAAGGGAAGAATCAGTGAAATTCCTTTAGGGAGTCGTAAAATAACACAAAATGCTGCATCTTCTCTCCCCCCCCCCCCCCGCCCTCCCATATCACATTCACTGCAATCACTTTGTGATACGATGCCTTTCTCTTAGCATGATCATAACCCAAAGGTGCCATCGTATTGACTGTTGTTGAACAAGGGGAAAAAGATTTTCCACGATCTCATTGCTGCACTAATATTTTGTCTGTAGGCTCTCTGCTGCTGGGTTGGGTTTGGAGCACAGGTCTGCCTGGAAGTATGTGTTTAGTGTGCTGCATCACCAGTTCCCCACACTCAGTGCCGTCGCAAGGTCTAATGCTAGAGCTTAACATCAGCTATGTGGTTGCGGGTGGGGCCGATAAATTGATTGAATTTTCTGGATGAAATGTCATCCTCCCTCCACTCCAGGAAGATACTAAATTGTTAACTCAAAGCCAGTCGAAGGGGCTTCAGCACAATATCTGTGCTGACACTTCAGTGCTGGACTGAGGGAATTCTGAAAGGCTCAGGGCCAGCTTTTGGATAAGGTTTTCAACTAATGCCCCATCTGCTCCCTCACATTAGTCTAAAAGATCCCAGGGTGTGATTTCAAAGAAGACCGAGGGGAATTATCCCTCAATCAAAGTCACTAAAAGGGATCGTTTGATCGCCATCACATTGCTGCTTGGAGAACCTTGCTGCGAACAAATTAACTTCCCTGTAAGAATGCAAGTCTTTCTTTCTTCATTGCAGAGCTATATCACCCACTTTCCTTTATTCATGCCCACAGGGCAGCACGGTGGGGCAGTGGTTAGCATTGCTCCTACGGCGCTGAGGACCCGGGTTCAAATCCCGGCCCTGGGTCACTGTCCGTTTGCACATTCTCCCCATGTCTGCATGGGTTTCACCCCCACAACCCAAAGATGTGCAGGCGAGGTGGATTGGCCACGCTAAATTGCCCCTTAATTGGAAAAAATGAATTGGCTACTCTAAATTTATATATATATTTTTTTTTAAATCAAGCCCACCAACTCGCAGATAATGACTGTTGTACAGAATGGTAGGTTGATACTGCACAGCAGGAGACAATTCAGTGCCTGATGCCTGTGCTGACATTTCAAAAGTGCTCTCCAGTTAATCAGCAACCAATGGCATTTAAATAGTGCTCTTGAAGTAATAAAACATTCTGGAGCAGGTCACAGGAGTGCTAGAAAGCAAAATTTGACACCGATCCTGATAAAACAATGGGCTGGAATCTCCGGTCCCTCAGCCCCCGCGCGGCATTCGCTGATGGTGGGATTCGATCCTCCCACTGCTTGCCAATGGGATTTCCCATTGAAACCATCTACGTCACCGGGAAACCCGCTGGCGGGGGTGCATTGCCAGCGGGAAAAGTGAATCCCGATGACCAGAGAATTCCAGCCAATATTGGGTGAAATGATCAGAAGCCTGGTCAAAGAAGTTGGTATTAAATTGCGTCTTTCAGGAGGAAGGAAAGGTAGAGAGGGAGGATTAGGGGAGGCAACAGCAGAAATTAGGGTCACGAAAATGAAGGGATGGCCACTAATGGCAGAGCGATTAAAATGCTACACCTTTAGCCCTATAAATCTTTTCCCTTCAACAATTAATTCAGTTCTCTTTGAATGCTCCTATCGAATCTGCCTCTATCATCACACCAGGCTTTACAGGGTCTAGTTTAGCAGTTTCATACAACTGAATTGCTTGCTCAGCCATTCCAAAGGTCGCTCGCGTGTCAACCGCACTGGTGTAGTTGTATTGTGGTCGCATGATGACCTGTCTGGCAAGTTGCAATGAAGGATCGTTCCACACTTTAGATTGTACTGACAGTGTGAAAAGTGGAAAGGAGGAACACTTGGGTGGCATGTCATTCCACAGCCTAGAACAAATTGTTATATTTGCATTTTCATCACAGCTGAATACGACCTCCTGATTTGAAGAAAAATGCAGAGTGACATAGCTAGCCGTGAAGATCAAAAGATAAATTGGTTGTAAATGTTACTACAGAGCTTCACGCGTGCATTAGCATGAGTCAGGTCAGACCAAGCTGCATGGAATAGATCCACGAAGCAAGCTTGATGGGTCAAACACTCACTGAATATGCTCCGCTCCGAAATGTAATCAGAGTGCGCACCATCTGACTGTAGCAACAATGAGAGGAGGCATTTATTAAAACTAAGAAGGGCTCGTTTTAGGTCAGTGCTGTAGAGTTGGGTGGTCTGCAGTGCAAATACTGATGAGAAGCTCCAGTTTTAAAATGCCAAGTGCTTCACTTCTTCAAAATAAAAATTGCTACTTGCATTTGAGATGGTATCAATAAAAGAACAGAACTGGCACTGATGTAATACCATCCATGACCTCAGCTGCATCCCAAAGTGCTTCACAGAGTATGTCAGTGTCGTGGTCACAATACTGAACCAGTGATCCAGAAGCGTGAGTTAATAACCTGGATATCATGAGTTTAAATATCACCCTGGCAGGCTGAGAAATGTGCAGAAAACCCGTATCAGTAAAAGTGGTTCTGAAATTGTCATTGTTTGTTATAAATCCCAACTGATTTCGACATGGGCCGGGATTCTCCAATCCTGCGGCCACATTTATCCACCCCTTCCTGGGGGGGGGGGCTAGTAGGGCGCCGGAGTGGTGTCCGCAACTCCGGCGCCCGAAAGCCGCCATGGCTGGCGCGAGTCCGCACATGCGCGCCACGGCCGGCGGAGATCCCGCATGCGTGTGTGTTCCCGTCTCCGTGCCGACCCCCGGGCAATATGGCGGAGCCCTACAGGACCCCGGCGCGGAGGAACATAGGCCCCCCACGGAACTAGCCCGCCTGCAGATCGGTAGGCCACAATCACGGGCTAGGCCATCGTGGAGGCCGCCCCCCCCCCCCCCCAATCAGGACAGCTCCCGCAGACAGAACCCCGAGGTCCCATTGGGTGGAACCATACATAACTGACGCCGGCGGGACTCGGCCGAACTTGGCGGGCACTCGGCCCGTCGAGGCCCGGAGAATCGCCGGGGGGGGTGCTTTCAACGGCCCTGACTGGCGTGGCGGCGATCCCGCGGGCGCCCAGAAAATGGCACCAGAGGATCGGCAAACCGGCGTCTTGCTGCCCCCCCGGCAATTCTCCGACCCCCCGGCAAATCTCCGACCCGGCGCGGAGTCGGAGAATCCCGGCCATGTCCTTTCAGGAAAGACACATGCCATCCTTACTTATGGCCTATAAGTTTTGTTAAATTTGTTCACTGGATGTAGGCGTCGCTGGCTGTGCCAGCATTTGTTACCCATCCCTAACTGCCCTCCATTTCAGAGTACCTTTGAGAATCAACCACATTGCTGTGGATCTGCAGTCACAAATTTATGCACAGCAGGAATTGATTTGATTTTGATTTGATTTATAAATGTGAGGTAATGCATTTTGGAAAGTCTAATGCAGGTAGGGAATATACAGTGAATGGTAGAACCCTCAAGAGTATTGAAAGTCAGAGAGATCTAGGTGTACAGGTCCACAGGTCACTGAAAGGGGCAACACAGGTGGAGAAGGTAGTCAAGAAGGCATACGGCATGCTTGCCTTCATTGGCCGGGGCATTGAGCATAAGAATTGGCAAGTCATGTTGCAGCTGTATAGAACCTTAGTTAGGCCACACTTGGAGTATAGTGTTCAATTCTGGTCGCCACACTACCAGAAGGATGTGGAGGCTTTAGAGAGGGTGCAGAAGAGATTTACCAGAATGTTGCCTGGTATGGAGGGCATTAGCTATGAGGAGCGGTTGAATAAACCCGGTTTGTTCTCACTGGAACGACGGAGGTTGAGGAACGACCTGATAGAGGTCTACAAAATTATGAGGGGCATAGACAGAGTGGATAATCAGAGGCTTTTTCCCAGGGTAGAGGGGTCAATTACTAGGGGGCATAGGTTTAAGGTGCGAGGGGCAAGGTTTAGAGTAGATGTACGAGGCAAGTTTTTTACACAGAGGGGAGTGGGTGCCTGGAACTCGCTACCGGAGGAGGTGGTGGAAGCAGGGACGATAGTGACATTTAAGGGGCATCTTGACAAATACATGAATAGGATGGGAATAGAGGGATACGGACCCAGGAAGTGTAGAAGATTGTAGTTTAGACGGGCAGCATGGTCGGCACGGGCTTGGAGGGCTGAAGGGCCTCTTCCTGTGCTGTACTTTTCTTTGTTCTTTATTATTGTCACATGTATTAGTATACAGTGATGAGTGTTGCTTCTTGCATGCTATACAGACAATGCATACCGTACATACGATAGGAAGAAGAGACTGCAGAATGTAAATTTACAGTCATACCTAGGGTGTAGAGAAAAAAATCAACTTAATACGAGATAGGTCCATTCAAAAGTCTGATGGCAGCAGGGAAGAAGTTGGGCGTGATTCTCCGGTATAAGAACATAAGAACTAGGAGCAGGAGTAGGCCATCTGGCCCCACGAGCCTGCTCCGCCATTCAATGAGATCATGGCTGATCTTTTGTGGACTCAGCTCCACTTTCCGGCCCGAACACCATAACCCTTAATCCCTATATTCTTCAAAAAACTATCTATCATTATCTTAAAACATTTAATGAAGGAGCCTCAACTTCTTCACTGGGCAAGGAATTCCATGGATTCACAACCCTTTGGGTGAAGAAGTTCCTTGAAAGCTCAGTCCTAAATCTACTTCCCCTTATTTTGAGGCTATGCCCCCTAGTTCTGCCTTCACCAGCCAGTGGAAACAACCTCCCCGCATCTATCCTATCTATTCCCTTCATAATCTTATATGTTTCTATAAGATCTCCCCTCATCCTTCTAAATTCCAATAAGTACAGTCCCAGTCTACTCAACCTCTCCTCGTAATCCAACCCCTTCAGCTTTGAGATTAACCTATTGAAACTCCTCTGCACAGGAGGAGACCAAAACTGAACACAATACTCCAGGTGTGGCCTCACTAACACCTTATACAATTGCAGCATAATCTCCCTCGTCTTAACCTCCATCTCTCTAGCAATGAAGGACAAAATTCCATTCGCCTTCTTAATCACCTGTTGCACCTGTAAACCAACTTCTTGTGACTCATGCACTAGCACACCCAGGTCTCTCTGCACAGCAGCATGTTTTAATATTTTATCATTTAAATAATAATCCCTTTTGCTGTTATTCCTACCAAAATGGATAACCTCATATTTGTCAACATTGTATTCCATCTGCCAGACCCTAGCCCATTCACTTAACCTATCCAAATCCCTCTGCAGACTGCTGGTATCCTCTGCACTTTTTGCTTTACCACTCATCTTAGTGTCATCTGCAAACTTGGACACATTGCCCTTGGTCCCCAATACTAAATCATCTCTGTAAATTGTGTACAACTGTGGGCCCAACACTGATCCCTGAGGGACACCACTAGCTACTGATTGCCAACCAGAGAAACACCCATTAATCCCCACTCTTTGCTTTCTAATAATTAACCAATCCTCTATCCATGCTACTACTTTACCCTTAATGCCATGCATCTTTATCTTATGCAGCAACCTTTTGTGTGGCACCTTGTCAAAGGCTTTCTGGAAATCCAGATATACCACATCCATTGGCTCCTCGTTATCTACCGCACTGGTAATGCCCTCAAACAATTCCACTAAATTAGTTAGGCATGACCTGCCCTTTATGAACCCATGCTGCTTCTGCCCAATGGGACAATTTCCAGCCAGATGCCTCGCTGTATCTTCCTTGATGATAGATGCCAGCATTTCCCTACTACCGAAGTTAAGCTCACTGGCCTATAATTACCCGCTTTCTGCCTGCCTCCTTTTTTAAACAGTGGTGTCACGTTTGCTAATTTCCAATCCACCGGGACCACCCCAGAGTCGAGGGAATTTTGGTAAATTATCACTAGTGCATTTGCAATTTCCCTAGCCATCTCTTTTAGCACTCTGGGATGCATTCCATCAGGGCCAGGAGACTTGTCTACCTTTAGCCCCATTAGCGTGCCCATCACTACCTCCTTAGTGATAACAATCATCTCAAGGTCCTCATCTGTCATTGCCTCATTTCCATCAGTCACTGGCATGTTATTTGTGTCTTCCACTGTGAATACCGACCCAAAAAAGCTGTTCAGTTCCTCAGCCATTTCCTCACCCCCCATTATTAAATCTCCCTTCTCATCCTCTAAAGGACCAATATTAACCTTAGCCACTCTTTTTTGTTTTATATATTTGTAGAAACTTTTACTATCTGTTTTTATATTCTGAGCAAGTTTACTCTCATAATCGATCTTACACTTCTTGATAGCTTTTTTAGTAGCTTTCTGTTGCCCCCTAAAGATTTCCCAGTCCTCTAGTCTCCCACTAATTATTGCCACTTTGTCTGCATTTTCCTCCAATTTGATACTCTCCCTTATTTCCTTCGATATCCACGGTCGATTTTCCCTCTTTCTACCGTCCTTCCTTTTTGTTGGTATAAACCTTTGCTGAGCACTGTGAAAAATCGCTTGGAAGGTTCTCCACTGTTCCTCAACTGTTTCACCATAAAGTCTTTGCTCCCAGTCTACCGTAGCTAGCTCTTCTCTCATCCCATTGTAATCCCCTTTGTTTAAGCACAAAACACTACTGTTTGATTTTACCTTCTCACCCTCCATCTGTATTTTAAATTCCATCGTATTGTGATTGCTCCTTCCGAGAGGATCCCTAACTATGAGATCATTGATCAATCCTGTCTCATTACACAGGACCAGATCTAGGACCGCTTGTTCCCTCGTAGGTTCCATTACATACTGTTCTCGGAAACTATCGCGGATACATTCTATATACTCCTCCTCGAGGCTGCCTTGACCGACCTGGTTAAACCAATCGACATGTAGATTAAAGTCCCCCATGATAACTTCTGTACCATTCTACATGCATCTGTTATTTCTTTGTTTATTGCCTGCCTCATATAATGTTACTATTTGGTGGCCTATAGACTACTCCTATCAGTGACTTTTCCGCCTTACTATTCCTGATTTCCCCCCAAATGGATTCAACCTTATCCTCCATAGCACCGATGTCATTCCTTACTGTTGCCCGGATGTCATCCTTAAATAACAGAGCTACACCACCTCCCTTACCATCCACTCTGTCCTTCCGAATAGTGTGATACCCTTGGATTTAACTCCCAGTTGTGACCATCCTTTAACCGTGTTTCAGTAATGGCCACTAAATCATAGTCATTCACGATGATTTGCGCCATCAACTCATTTACCTTATTCCGAATACTACGAGCATTCAGGTAAAGTACACTTATGTTGGCTTTTAGACCTCGGTTTTGAATCTTAACACCTTGATCAGTAACCTGTCCTAAGTTATTTTTCCTCTTAGCTTTTCTCCTAATTTTCTTTGTCGTTGAACCCATATCTTCATGTAACAACCTGCCGCGTCGCTTTCCATTTATGTTTTTACTTCCCGTTTTATTTATTTTCGTATTACTGGGCCTATTCACTGAGCTCCCCTCAGTCACTGTACCTTGTACTGTCGCCCTTTTTCATTTTTGACTATGGCTTCTCTGCCTGACACTTTCCCCCTTACTGCCTTTTGTTTCTGTCCCTGTTTTACTACCTTCCGACTTCCTGCATCGTTTCCCATCCCCCTGCCACATTATTTTAAACACTCCCCAACCGCTCTAGCATATAGCCCCCCTAGGACATCAGTTCCAGTGCTGCCCAGGTGTAACCCGTCAAGTTTGTACTGGTCCCACCTCCCCCAGAACCGGTCCCAATGCCCCAGGAATCTGAAACCCTCCCCCTGACACCATCCCTTCAGCCACGTATTGATCCTATATATCCTCTCATTTCTACTCTGACTAGCACGTGGCACCGGTAGTAATCCTGAGATCACTACCATCGAGGTCTGATTTCTTGCGCGAGATTCTCCGACCCAACGCCGGGTCGGAGAATCGCCGGGGGCTGGCGTGAATCACGCCCCCGCCGGTTGCTGAATTCTCCACCACCGGATATTCGGCGGGGGCGGGAATCGCGCCGCGCCAGTTGGCGGCCCCCCCCCCCGCGATTCTCCGGCCCGGATGGGCCGAAGTCCCGCCACTAAAATGCCTGTCCCGCCGACGTAGATTAAACCACCTACCTTACCGGCGGGACAAGGTGGCGCGGGCGTGCTCTGGGGTCCTGGGGGGGGGGGGCGCGGGGCGATCTGGCCCTGGGGGGTGCCCCCACGGTGGCCTGGCTCGCGATCGGGGCCCACCGATCCTCGGGCGGGCCTGTGCCGTGGGGGCACTCTTTCCCTTCCGCATTCACCACAATCTCCACCATGGCGGTGGCGGAAGAGACTCCCTCCACTGCGCATGCACGGGAATGCCATCAGCGGCCGCAGACGCTCCCGCGCATGCGCCGCCCGGAGATGTAATTTCTGCGCCAGCTGGCGGGGCACCAAAGGCCTTTTCCGCCAGCTGGCGGAGCATTCCGCACCTTTGGCGCGGCGCGATGCCTGACTGATTTGCGCCATTTTGGGCGCCACTCGGCGGACATCGCGCCGTTTCCGGAGAATTTTGCCCATTAACTTCCTTCCTAGCTCCCTGTATTCTGCTTTTAGGACCTCATCTCATTTTTTGCCTATGTCGTTTGTACCGATGTGTACCATGACAACTGGCTGTTCATCCTCCCCCTCCAGAATGTCCTGTACCCGCTCCGAGACATCCTTGACCCTAGCACCAGGGATGCAACACACCATCCTGGAGTCTCGTTTGCGGCCACAGAAACGCCTGTCTATTCTCCTTACAATTTAATCCTCTATAACTATTGCACTGTCACATTTATCACCCCTCCACTCTGCAGCAGAACCAACTGTGGTGCCACGAGTTTGGCTGTTGCTGTTTTCCGCTGAGAGGCCATTCCCCTCAACAGTATCCAAAGCGGTATGTCTGTTCTGCAGGGGAGTGGCCACAGGAGATTCTGCACTACCTGCCTCGCTCTCTTGCTCTGTCTGGTGTTCACCCATTCCCTTCCTGCCTGCGGAGTCTGAGCCTGCGGTGTGACCACCTCTCTATACATCCTATCCACGATGCTCTCCGACTCGCGGACGGGCGGGCCGTACCGGCGGGCCGTACCGGCGCCGAAGAGTGTCGTAAACCTCTCTGGCGTCGGGTCGCCCAGAAGGTGCAGAACCCTCCGCACCTTCGGGGGCTAGGCCGGCGCTAGAGTGGTTGGCGCCACGCAAACCGGCGCCAAAGGGCCTCCGCCGGCCGGCGTGAGTTGGCGTACACGCAGGAGCGCGAGCGTGTTCCCAGAACCGCTGCCGTGATTCCTGCGCATGCGCAGGGGGTTTCTTCTCCGCGTCAGCGGCCGGTGCTGGGAGAAAGAGTGCCCCCATGACACAGGCCCGCATATCGGTGGGCCCCGATCACGGGCCAGGCTACCCTGGCACCCCCCCTCCCACCCCCACACCCCCCCCGAGGACTCCGCAGGCTGCCCGCAGAACCAGGTCCCGCTGGTAAGAATCTTGTGTAATTTACACCGGCGGGACTGGGCGGAAAAGGGCGGTCGCTCAGCTCATCACGGAGCGGAGAATCGCCGGGGGGGGGCGGGGGGGGGATGCGCTGCCAACGGCACCTGAGCGGCGCGTCGCGATTCCCGCCCCCGCCAAAAAACCAGTGCCGGAGAATTCGGCAGCCGGCGGCGGATCGGGATTCACGCCGCTCCCCAGCGATTCTCAGGCCCGGTGGGGGTTCGAAGAATCCCGCCCGTTGTTCTTGAGTCGGTTGGACCTCAAAGTTTTGTATCTTTTTCCTGACAGAAGATGATGGAAGAGAGTATGTCCGGGGTGCGTAGGGTCCTAAATTATGCAGGCTGCCTTTCTGAGGCAGAGGGAATTATAGATAGAGTCAATGGATGGGAGGCTGGTTTGGGTGATGGACTGGGCTACATTCACAACCTTTTGTAGTTTCCTGCAGTCTTGGGCAGAGCAGGAACCGTACCAAGCTGTGATACAACCAGAGAGAATGCTTTCTATGGAGCAGCTGTAAAAGTTGGTGAGAGTCGTCGCTGACATGCTAAATTTCCTTAGTCTTCTGAGAAATTAGAGTCGTTGGTGGGCTTTCTTAACTACAGTGTCTATAGAATTGCGAGGGATTCCCTCACGAATCCCGCTATTGGGCCACTATTTTGAACAGGCGGCCAAATATTAAGGTCCGACGGCTGGGGCCCCCTCCCCTCCCCCTCCCCCCTCACAAAATTCCGCCCTCCCACCATGGGATTTGCTGGCTCATTCCCCCCCCCCTCCTCCCACAGTACAAGGGTGACCTGACCCCCTCATGACCCCCACCGGAGACCCCCATTACAGAGACCAGAGAATCCCCAAAAGAGAGAACCCCACCAGAAACCCCCCCATTTCAGGGTCCCCCACCAGACATCTCGCCATTACGGAGACCCCCACTAGAGACCCCCTATAAGTGAGACTCCCACCTGAACCCCTCCCCATTACAGAGACCCACACCAAAGACTCCCCCATTGCAGTCACTCACCAGAGACACCCCCATCCCCATTATAGAGACCTGTGTCTGGAAGCTACAGAGTAGTCCAGACAGAGACAATAAAAAGATCACTGCTTTAAAACTCACAATTGCCCTACATCTGCTGGCTTCGGCAGAGGAAGCAGCACCTGTAAATTCCTTGAAAGCAAAAACCCCATCAACTGGGTTTAAACCCACTCAGACCTGTGTCTGTAAGGCTTTCATTCACACCAGTGGGACATTGGTTCTAATAGGCTGATTGACAGCGTGCACACAGTCAGTTGCTCTGGATTGTTTAATTGTATTCCCCTTCATGCTTAAAGGGATCTCAAGTACCCTGCTGTGAAACTAACTGTAATGCTTATAAACAGCTAGCTATGACTGACAGCTATTGGGCCACATCAAAAGCAGTGAAGTGCTTTCTACAGAGAAAAAGTGAGAGCAATTAACAGCTCTATAATGGGGGTGTCTAGTGGGCATCTCTGTAATGAGGGGTTTCTGGTGGGGTCTCGCTAATGGGAGGTCTCTGGTGGAGACCTCTGTTGTGGGGGTCTCTGATAGGTGTCTCTCTTACAGGGATCTCTGGTGGGGGTCTTTGTGTTGGGGAGGTTCTGGTGGGGATTTCTAATGGAGGGTTTCTGTTTGTGGTCCCTCTTATAGGGATCTCTCGTGGCGATCTCTTTTATGGGGGGACTCTGGTGAGGGTCTCTCTTATGCGGGGTTTCCGGTGGAGGTCCCGATCACAGAATCACATAATTTACAGTGCAGAAGGAGGACATTTGGCCCATCGAGTCTGCACCGGCGCTTGGAAAGAGCACCCTACCTAAGCCCACACCTCCACCCTATCCCCACATTTCCACCCTATGCCTGTAACCCCACCTTTTTTAGGACACTAAGGGCAATTTAGCATGGCCAATCCATCTACCCCTGCATATCTTTGGACTGTGGGAGGAAACCAGAGCAGCCAGAGAAAACCCATGCAGACACAGGGAGAACATGCAGACACGGGGAGAACGTGCTATAAATGGTGTGGCGGTCTCTGGTGAGGGTGGGGTGGGCAGAATTTGCATTGTGGGAGGGAGGGGGCCCTCCGATGGACTTTGGGGGCAACTCCTTAAAGGGCTAGCTCCTTGGCCCACCGCAAGGTCCACGTTTGGAAACAGCTGCACCAAGTGTCGCCCACGTGAATCCCGGCCCAGAGGACCGGAGAATCACACAGGCTCGGAGAATCCGGTGCCCAGCCCATTTTCATCCTGCTGCTGGTACTGGGGTGGGGGGGCAACCTCGATGCGGGGGACCGGAGCACCAATCCTGTTCTTTTGATGCCGCTGGATTCTCTCCACATCAGGACCCCCGCTGCCGGCCAGTGGAGAATCCAGCCTGATGTGTTTTGTGATGTTGACTGAAGGATAAATATTGAACAATGGGCATAACTCCCCTGCTCTTGAAATAGCACGATATGACCTTTCATACCCATTTGAGAGGTCATGGGCGAGATTCTCCACCATGGCGGAGGCGGAAGAGACCCCCTCCACTGCGCATGCGCGGGGATGCCGTGAGCGGCCGCTGACGCTCCCGCGCGTGCGCCCCCCGGCAATGTCATTTCCACGGCAGCTGGCGGGGCACCAAAGGCCTTTCCCGCCAGCTGGCGGGGCGGAAATCAGTCCGGCGCGGGCCCAGCCCCTCAAGGTTAGGACTCGGCCGCTCAAGATGCGGAGGATTCCGCACCTTTGGTGTGGTGCGATGCCGGACTGATTTGCGCCGGTCGGCCGACATCGCGCCTATTACGGAGAATTTCGCCCCTCATTTAATGAAATGGCTGAACGTTCGACAGTGCAGCATTCCCATTGTCCCCAGCATTTGTTACCCATCCCAAATCGCCCTTGACTGAGCAACCTGCTCGGCCATTTCAGTGGGCAGTTAACCACATTGCAGTAAGTCTGGACTCACACATAGGCCAGAGCAGAGAAGGATGGCGGATTTCATTTCCCTAATGGGCTTTAGCGAACCAGATGGGTTTTTACAACAATCGATGATGGCTTTTTGGCCACTTTTACACAGACTCACTTTATATTCCACATTTTATCAATTGAATTTAAATTCCACCGACTGCTTTGGTGGGATACTAAAAATTTTGCCCAAGTCCCTCTGGAGTGCTACTTCACCCCACAACCTTCTGATTCAGAGGCACAACTGCGTCGCCAGCCGCTAAATGTCTAACTAGTTTTTTTCTTTCCCCTCTGCCTGTGCCTCTCCCCTCTGTCTCTGCCTCTGTCTCGCGTGCTTCTCTGTCAGCAGGGCTGCCAGACTGTTGTCAGGAGTGGGGTACTTGCGCTAACTTGTTTGGCGGATTGACTCTGCTAAATTGCCCCTAGGTGGGGTTACGGGGAAAGGGTGGGGGATTGGGCTTGTGTGGGGTGATCTTTTGGAGGGTCAGTGAACACTCGATGGGCCGAGTGGCCTCCTTCTTTACTATAAGGATTCTACGATCCGAAGACAAAATTATCCCCAATATCTCTTGCACCCAGTTATACTGACAGTCCAGTGTCCCCCTCTTTGCAGTGTGGCCCACAACGGAAAATACGTTCTGTCTGGGTACTTTTTGCTACTCCTAAATTCCATGAAAGAATTCAGCCTGATCAGCATCGCCAACTCCCCTTCATAGTCATGGAAATGATTTACAATTGATGCCGTCTGCCCTCTGATTAAAACATTTAGAAACTTTCCTGTAAATTCAGTTGGGAGCTGCAGCAAAGTCAGAATTTCAGAGCTGCTATACACATCAGACGTGAATCTCCTGAAGTGGAGTCTGGGGGCTGACAGCATCCAAAGTACCTGCATCCTCGCTTTGACATACAGGTAGCTATTAAGGTAATCATGATAATAACAATAATAGTTGGTGGAGAGGAGATTGAGAGGGACAGGCATTTAATTTGCCAAAAGAGGCATTTAATTTGCCAAAAGAGAGAAAGAGATTAACTCACTGTTCGGCACTGTGGTCCATTAACAATAATTGTAGGCTAGATTTCCCACTTGGCAATGTGTTTATTAAGCTGCTTTTTCAGTACTTTTACTAAGCACTGGACGACTGTGATAACTTAAAAAAACATTGGGAATGAATGCAATCATCAGCGGGATTAGAGTTTTAACGTTCAAATTTTCACAGCTAAATTAAGGGCCCTCATTTACTTTTGTTTCATCATTGGCCATGAATTTCCTCAAACTCAAAAGTTGCGGCAAATTATGCAGATTTCTGAGCATCCTTTCCGAACTGTACTTACTCTAACATTTCCTGCCAGAACACAGAAAACCAGTGTGAACAAACAAAAATCAGAGTGAATAATCTCGGAGATTAAGGCAAATGTCAAGCTTAATGTTTTTTTATAATGTCCCTCTATATGTATGAAAGTTAAAGTTGAAAGCTATCGTTTACACATAATAGACACAGCAGGTTTAAGAATATGCAACAGCGGTAGATTTAAAGTTTTGAGCGTGACTCATTCCGATATCACGGAGATGCATGACATTTTTATTTTAAAAGAGTTTTGATGGAGGCTTTGTTGAATCATTGTAGAAGATCGAGAAGCCTCAAGCATAGCATTAAAATTGGGGTAAGTCACTTGCGCGTGAGTTTTCTTCACTCTCTGTGCTGAAGAACAGCTTGCATCATACTTGCACCATTGATTCGGCACATATTGAACAAAAACTTTATTTAAAAAATGTTTCCAATTTAGCGGGGCCAATCCACCTACTCTGCACATCTTTGTGTTGTGGGGGTGAGACCCACGCAGACAAGGGGAGAATGTGCAAACTCCACACGGACAGTGACCCGGGGCCGGGATCGAACCTGGGACCTCGGCGCAGTGATTTCGGCACAGATTTTGAGGAGATTCCAGGCTGTCATGTCTAATGATAATAATGAAATACAACTGTGGGGGCATATCTGCGAAAAAATCTCACTTATGTAAAACATCTAATGATGTGCAAGTATGGGGAAAGAAAATGCCCTTCAAAATATTTTAAAATAATACCTTGCAAAGGTCGCCGATGTTTGAATATTCAGTGAGGTGGGATCATGCGGTGGGAGGTCTGTTAATAATATTAATAAAAATGTATTAAAATCCACTTAAATGATGTTCCCACCCACAAACTTGTTACATCACCGGCGAGGTCCGTGGAAAATCAGGAAACGGATGACGTCAGCGGGAATCTCACGAGATTTTCCACCCATGTTGCCGTTGATGCTCGCAGCAAACACGGGTGCAAAATCGCCCCCTGTAGGTCAGGCAGCATCTGTGGAGAGGGAAACAGAGTTAATGAGCTGGATTGTACCCGCCCTTTGGGGACAGGCTGGGAGTTGGGATGGCTGGCCAGATGATACAGGAAGGCGGCAGGGTGGTGTGCCCATGGATGGTCCCACTGCTATGCCATCTTCCCAGTGGTGAGAAAGGTGATTGAACAGAGCTCACTTGAGCTGCTTGAGTGGTCAAGTAAGTCGCTCTGCCTGCTTCCTCTTGGCAGCAGTAGGGGTTCCTCCAGAAACAATGAAAGAAAACCAGGTAAACCCGAGGAGGGGATACCTACTATTTGGGCAGTGGTTGACCCAAGGGAAAGCCTCAGGTGACAGTGGCTTTCACGTAAGAATGGTAATGCCTGCCTTCACCAACCCACTTGCTTTCTCGCACCTAGTTGTGAGGGCACACATCCATCCATCCATCCATCTCCTCCTCCTCCAGGCACAGTCTCAGAATTGGCCGCCTCACCTGATGGCGATGCTGAGCTGCCACCCGTCATGATTGGCAGGCAGCGCTTTGGGGAAGGGTGGCCATCGTTGACAGGGAGACCCTCCTCAGTAGGAGCCAATTAATCCATTTCCGCGGACAACATACTACCCTGGGTCCCGCTAATCGGAGAAGTGGGATTGTTCCCCGCTTTCTGACCTGGCAAGGCCACAGCTGGGATTGGGGGTGGGCGGGGATGCACTAAAAAGGGTGCCGCTGGTATGTGTGCCAGTTCCCCAGACCATTCCATCCCGGGACATTTTAATGGTTAGATTGGCGTTAGTGGTAGGTCTACCCATTAAATCTGCGGGTGGCTGATCTTGCTTGTTGTTGGCTACACAAGGCTAATTAAAGGAGGCTGACAGATTTGTCATCTCTCCTCCAGGATCCTGCAGGCGGAGTAGGTGGGTTTCCTTGCCTGGCGATGATTTTAATACGACAGCAAGCCAACTCTCTGGCCATCAGCTGCCTGGGCGGGGGGGGGGGGGGGGGGGGGGAACACCCGCAATGGATGCCCATTTCCCAACACACTGTGGGCTGCTAAGTCTCATTTCAGCCTGGTGATGGGAATGAGAAGTGTACAGGGAAAGTCCTGCCCCATGTACCAGCATCAGTCACTGGGGGCAGCACCATGTACTCTCCGTGGACAGCGACTGTTGAGTACAAAAGGGCCTGGTGCTCCCTCCAGACGGCAGTCGGGATAAATGCCCCCTCACCCAATTCCATTCCCTTGTCTCGCTTAGATGAAGATAATAAATAATAATTCTTATTATTGTCACAAGTTAACTTACATTAACACTGCAATGAAGTCACTGTTAAAAATCCCCTCGTCGCCACATTCTGGCGCCTGTTCGGGTTCACAGAGGGAGAATTCAGAATGTCCAATTCACCTAACCAGCACGTCTTTCGGGACTTGTGGCAGGAAACCGGAGCACCCGGAGGAAACCCACGCAGACACGGGGAGAACGTGCAGACTCCGCACAGACAGTGACCCAAGCCGGGAATCGAACCTGGGACATGTAATGATGTAATGAACCTGGGAACAGAGACGGGAGGAGGAGGATGTAGAGCAGAAACACCAGCACAGAGCAGTTGGGCTGAATGGCCTGTTTCTGTGCAGCAGAATATGAAAATTGGCCACGGCAGTTGTCCATAAATGAGCACTGAGATTTGGCACGTTCACGCAGAGATTGTAAGAATGGCTGTGAGAGGGAAGAGACTCTGACTGGTACAGCAATGAATATTCTTTCAGACTAATAATGGATATTAGAATATTCCACTCCCACTGGTATCACTCCTTATCTTAATAAGAGGATGTGATAAAAGAAAACAACTTTGTTATATTCAATATTGGAGCTTAAAAATTAAAGATCAAAACGGGAATTACTTTCTGTCTAATGGCTCTGTATGTATGCTTAATGTTCTGTAAGTTGAAGGATAACCTTGTTTGAGAACAGTCTTTATACATTTTGCACCCAGTAGGCACAAAGTCAGAAAATCAGCCTAATTGCTGTGCCTTGTCCACTTGTATCTCTGTGAACCTGAACATAGCTCTCAGTATGGCCTATTCTATGGCATATATTTTTATAAATTTAGAGTGCCCAGTTCTTTTTTTTTCCAATTAAGGGGCAATTTGGCGTGGCCAATTCACCTACCCTGCACATCTTTGGGTTGTGGAGGTGAGACCCACGCAGACATGGGAGAATGTGCAAACTCCACATGGACAGTGACCGGGGGCCGCGATTGAACTTGGGACCTCGATGCCGTGAGGCACCAGTGCTAACCACTGCGCCACCATGCCACCCTCTCTCGGAGTGCCAGTGCCAAGGTGCCACAGTGACACTGCCAAGAGTTGGGGCCTGAAGGAAGTCATGCCCATGAAAGTGGAGATGAGAAGGGGTATAAAGATGGGGGGGTTGAAGGGGCCTCATAAAGGTTGAGGGGACCTGAAAGGGGGGAGGCCTGCAAAGGGGGGCCCTCAATGACCCCACAGCAGGGTGTCCTCACTTGTGGGGGTGTGGGTTAATGGTCATGTGTGCGGGGGGTGATATTGCCAGTGGGCGGGGCTGTAGGGGACCATCAAGCTCCCTTTCAAAATAGCAGCACGATCTCTGAGGAGCCCGTCGCACTGGTGAGTTCAGCTCCCCAATGTTGAAAAAATTTCCAAGTGTGGGCTAGACCGGGGAGAATCTCCCCAAGGTACAAAAATAATGAAGTCCCGTTTCGGACACGTATAGCAGGGTGTTTCCCGATGCCTGCAGGCTAACAGTGCCTGCAGGGCCGAGAATGACCCCGCTTTCAAACAGGACTCTTCCTTTTCCTGGCCTCTGTTGGGAACGCCCTGCCAAGGCTGAATTTGCCTCACTTCCTGCACTAACTAGTTCAGCTCGTTACTGCAGGAAGAGATCAGGGTGCCATTTTTAAATGCCGCCCTGATCTTTTGACCCCCCTCGAGCTCCTCACTATGAGCTCCGGACCCACCCGATGCGGCAAACATAAGGGATCCTTGAGCTCCCCACCCCTCACCCCACCTCTTAAAGGCAGGGCACATCTGTGCTGGATCCCTGGAATAGGCAGCCTGACACTCGGGTACCCCTGGCACTGTCAGCCAGGCACCATGACAATGCCCCTGCCAGTTTGGCATGCCACCCATGCACCCTGGGTGACTGGGCAGCACTACCAAGATTCCAGACTGGCAGTGCCAAGGTGCCTGGGTGCCAGTGGGAGTGCCAGTGTATCAGGCAGCACAGAGCCTGACTACCTGGGGCCTACGAAAGCCTGGGAGACCGCTCGAAGTGCCGGTATGCCTGGTTCACGTTTGTGTGGACCAGTGCTCAACGGCGCCATGGAGAGTTCTCCCAGGCGAGACCATTCGTTCCCGGGCCTCGGGAGAATTGGGTGCCAAAATATTTATGTGACGCTAATGGCACATTTGAATATGTGAATCTGTATCTCGCCCAGTGTGGGCGAGATCCAGATCACGATGTCTTGCTCGATCTTACGAGGCATTCTAAGCTTTAAAGCTTCAAAGGTCTCATTGCGTCAAAGAGTCGGCTGCGACGAGGCCGCGCGATCACGCCCTAAATGTGGTTGAATAGCGGTGTGGATCTGACTGAAAAACATGTGGGAAACATCCCGTTAAACCCACCCAAAATGTCACTTAGAAATCCTGGGCAGGATTCTGTGACCCTGAGTCTAAGTGTAGACGCCTTTGGAAACTCCGTTGTATTTCTCGACGGCGTCAACACGGCCTCAGGATAAGCAATTCTGGCCCCTACAGGGGCCAGCACGGCACTGGAGTGGTTCACGCTACTCAACTGGGCGCCGCGGGATCCGCGCATGCGCAGTGGGCACCGGTGCCAACGCGTGCATGCGCAGTGGGCACCGGCGCCAACGCGTGCATGCGCAGTGGCTTCCTTCAACACGTCGGCCCCGACGCAACATGCCGCAGGACTACAGGGGGCGGCACGAAAGAAAGGAGGCCCCCAGCCAGAGAGGCCGGCCCGCTGATCGGTGGGCCCCGATCGTGGGCCAGGTCACACCTGAGGCCCCCCCGGGGTCGGACCCTCCCCTCTCCCCCCCCCCCACCCCACCGCAGGCCGCCCCCGGCCCTTCCACGTCGAGTTCCCGCCGACTGAGAGCAGGTGTAGACGGCGCCGGCGGGACTCTGCGTTTTTACGAACGGCCGCTCGGCCCATCCCGGACCGAGAAGCGACGGGCCGGCCGCGTAGAGCGGCCCCCGACCGGCGCCGCGCCAACCACACCGACGCAATGGCGCCGACGTCGGGCTGGTGTGGCGCGATTTGCGCCGGTCGGGGGGATTCTCCGGCCCGGCCCTGGGCTGAAATAATCCCGTCCCCTTTGTTTGTATCCCGCCCCTGAACACCAAATGCCGGAAATACAATAGGCCTTTCGGTCTCGATAAAGGCGAAAGTTTTGAATGTAGAGCTCACTTCGGAGCTCTTTGCTGAAGGCTTCCCCCTGAAGCAACAAATTGGTGTTTCCTTTCAGAATCTGACAGGCCAGCTGTGTACTTCCAGAAACCGCTGTTTTTATTTGAGAAATTTGTTCGCTTCTGTTCAAAATAACAAAGCACAATTCAACTTTATCGTTGAACAGTTGGTTCCTCTCAGGCATAAAAGGTAACAAATAACATGCTGCACTGCGCAACCAGTGAACAATATGTAAAATCTAGTCCAACCTTTTCGTTGTGGGACACAGCATTAATTTCCACGCCCAGGAGAAGGAAGGAACCTTGGCTGCCTAGAAATACTTAAACATGCGGTGAGTATTGAATGTTGGCCTAATGGGCCATTTACAGTCACAGAGGGAACCTTTGAGCAGTTTGAGGAAGGTGGTGCAGCGGTGATGTCACTAGACCGGTAACCCAGAGGACCAGGCTGAAGTTCTGGGGACACGGGTACAAATCCCACCGCTGAAGATGATGGCATTTAAGTTCAATTATTGAAATCAGGAATGTAAAGCTAGTCTCAGTAATGGTGACCACGACCAATGTTAAATTGATGCAAAAACCTGTCTGGTTCGGTCATGCCCCGTAGGGAAGGACATCAGTCATCCTTACCTGGTCTGGCCTGCATGTGACTCTTAAATGCCCTCAGAAATGGTCAAGCCAAAGCCATTCTTTTCAAGAGCAATTGGATGGGCAACAACTGTTGGCCTTGCCAACGTCCCACAAAATAATAAATTGAAAGAAATAAAATGTGGGAAAATTGTTGGAACACTAATCTCCTAATTTTACAGGGAACAGAGTGGCATTTATCAGAGCTGTCCCTCAGCAAACTGCACCATTCGCTTCTCACTCTTTCTTCAGGGAGATGGTTCGGTTGGGAGATTTTGGTGGGGGGTGGGCAGGGATGTGAGTGAGTAGACAATGTATTAAACAAAAATAAAAACAACATCTGCACAGAGAGAAACAGAGTTAACTTCAGGTTGTTGGCTTTTCAGGGGTGGTTCCCTGCCCCCCCCCCCCCCACTCGTCCCCTCGTCCCCCCCCCGGATGGCGGTGGGGCGTTCTGGTCCCGCCACTGCCAACGGGTTTTCCCATTGTTCACGCCCTCCGGTGCCAGGGATCCCGCGGTGGGGGTTTGCCATCGGCGGCACCGAAAGGTCCAGCTGGCCGAAAACCATAGCCTTGGTGACTGTTTCTCTCTCCACAGCTTCTGCCTGTCTTGTTGTTTATGCCCAACATTATCTGGTTTTATTATGGTAATCGGAACACAAATGGTTGCATCCTGGCTGGACGGGATGGATTTAATGAACACGATGGTCTCTTTACTACGCTCTCTCTTCATTTATTCATACGGACGCCTAATTTTTCTGATGGTTGCAGAAGGCTTGAAGTAAACCAATTATTCTTCAGCCTGTGCGTCAGTGTACCAGCATTAAACACCCCTCGGTTTGGCACAGAGCAACAGTGTGATAATGTGGGCACTAATAACAGCACAATTGAGTCTAACACGCTGGCACTTGATACGAATAAATCTTTCGGGCAATCTGAGATATTCACACTTCACCCATCTGGGCTTGACTTTAATTTCTGCTTTTCGAATTGAGAAAAGTGCGTTTCTCCTTATTTGGCAAATCGTGTTCATTGGAATGTTGAACCGGGTTCAAAGGATTAGACGTAAAACCAGCAGAGAGCTTAATATCAGATAATCATTAAATAAATCAGTTGGTAGAAAATCAAAATAAAGATAAATGAACTGGACATTTTTCATTTACTCCAACTTCGGTCAGAGCTAGATCCATTTTTTGAGGGCATATTGAAAAATAAATCTCCAACCTCTGATCAGATAAGTCCTATAAACTTATTTATGCTGCCACATAACTCGAACGCTGAGAAAATCAATGCATTTAATGTATTAATGATTAAAACCATGAATAATGCAATTAACTGCTGCTTGGAGAGCTACTTATCGAAGGAAATTACACCATTTGTCAGGATTCTACTGCTTTGCAAAAAGCAGTTCATATCCCTTTATCCACCCACATCAATAGTAATCGGCAGCAAGTGAGAAAGTCTCAAATACTTTTTCAAGTCAAAAATGTAAGGCCAACTGCATTGTTTTTGGAACTCAGCACATATTTTTTTGTTCTAATCCTACTTTGCCTCCGTAAATTATGTCAGTGCTTCTATCTGTGATATTGTCATTCCCAATTGGATTTCTTGCAGAGGAACTGGAGCCATCTGCATGATGCGTTGTGTGCCAGTCAAAAGTACGCATTTTCCTCACCTCCCTTTATTTAGCTGAAGAAGATGAATATGAATTGAAAACTAGCTATGAGGCGAAGAATATGTGACCTAACTCAAAAACCGTTGTAGCAGTCTGGGGGACATTCTTTCTTAACCCTGCCCGTATAATTTAATAATCTTTATTGTCTCAAGTAGGCTTACATTATCACTGCCATGAAGTTACTGTGAAAAGCCCCAAGTCGCCACATTCCGGCGCCTGTTCGGGTACACAGAGGGAGAATTCAGAATGTCCAATTCACATAACAAGCACGTCTTTCGGGACTTGTGGGAGGAAACCGGAGCACCCGGAGGAAATCCACACAGACTTGGGGAGAACGTGCAGATTCCGCACAGACGGTGACCCAAGCCGGGAATCGAACCTGGGACCTTGGTGCTGTGAAGCAACAGTGCTACTCACTGTGCTTGAATGGGTGGATAGACACTTAAACTGCCACTGGGTTGCCTGCCCAGTGGAAAGCTTTCCATTGCCCCACTGTCTATGAATTTTATTGATGCTTCTGGGTGAAGTGTCAAAACCCCTTGCCCAATGTTGGTGAGGGCCCACTGCCTTCATGCCCCCCTGTGACGTTAACTCCAGTCTGACTGGGGAACTCACTGTGGCTTTTCCCAGCTAGGTGTGCGGAGGGGGGGGGAAACAATATAGATTTAAATGTGGAAGAGGCTGTGGAGTTCAGCTTTATATTTGCCTTAAAGGGGCCAGGAGATGCTTGAGACTATGCCCTGAAAATGTTCTCACATATCAACTAGATTCAATTCAGGAGATATCACACTTGAATCTCAGCACAATGTTTGTTGTTACGATGTTGGAAAAAAAACCTACTAGAACAGACAAAATGGCGGGGTGATCTGACAGAGGGCGTTTAAAATGAGCATGAATAGGATCGATGCAAGTAGACTATTTCTCTTGATTGTCTGGTCCAGAAAGTGTAACTATAGACACAAGGCTCAATACATGAGGTTTAAGACTTGGGAGCAAAATATATTTTTCTTGGACAGTGCAGGTTGTGAAATGCACTACCAGAGTTCATAGAATCTACGGCACGGAGACAGGTCCTTCGGTCCAAACTGGTCCATACCAACCAAATAAGAAACAACATCAAAGCCCTCTTCCGGGATTTGAACCCAAGACCTCATAAATTCGCGAAGCACAGCGCCCGAAGTGAGAATCTTACCCCTAGACCAAAGAGCCAATTAATGGTTGAAGCAGTGCTAATGTCAACATTTAAGGATTGAGGTCTGCAGGAACGTGGGTGAAGAAAACTGCTGACAAAAGGTCACCAGGCTGAAAAGTTGGCCGGGATTATTTTTGGCTTTGCCGTGGCGGGACGCCATCGCAGCGGGTGCGGCGAGCCTGCTAAAGGTCCATTGACCTTGGCGGGACTGGGAGATCCCACCAGCTGGTGGGGCTGGAAAATCCCATCTCTTTCCCTCCCTCCTTGGATGCTGCCTGACCTGTTGGGTATTTCCAGCATTTTCTGCTCTTACTTCAGATTTCCAGCATCTGTGGTATTTTGCTTCGATATTACAGGGTATGAAGGGTATGGGAATAATGTAGACATGTGGAGTTAGGAGTACAGCTCATGTGGGGGATAAAGTCCAACATGTTACAACATTTAAGTAAATGTATTCAAATTAAGCCAGCACCTCGAGGAACATGGGAATAGACCATTTAGCATTGCAGGTCAGTTCCACTATTCATTAAGATCATGTCTGATCTGCGACCTAACTCAATGGGCGGGATTCTCCGACCCCCCTGCCGGATCGGAGAACCGCCGGGGGGCGGCGTGAATCCCGCCCCCACCGGCTGCTGCATTTTCCGGTGCCGGAGATTTGGCGGGGGCGGGAATCGTGCTGCGCCGGTCGGCGGGCTCCCCCCGGTGATTCTCCGGCCCACGATGGGCCAAAGTCCCGCCCGTTCTATGCTGGTCCCTCCGGCGTAAATTGGAGTAGGTCCCTTACTGGCGGGACCTGGCGGGCTCCGGGGTCCTCGGGAGGGCACGGGTACCCCATGGTGGCCTGACCCGCGGTCGGGGCCCACCGATCCGCGGGTGGGCCTGTGCCGTGGGGGCACTCTATTCCTATGCGCTGGCCGTGTAGGCCTCCGCAATGGCCGGCGCGAAGGTGAACCCCCCTGCGCATGCACGGGGATGACGTCAGCAGACGCTGACTCTCCCGCGCATGTGCGGACCCGCACCGGCCGGCGGAGTCCCTTCGGCTCCGGCTAGCACGGCGCCAAAGGCCTTCCACGCCGGCTGGCGGGGCGCAAACCACTCCGGCGCCGTCCTAGCCCCTGCAGGTGCGGAGGATTCCGCACCTTTGGGGCAGCCCAACGCCGGAGTGGTTCCCGCCACTCCACTGCGCCGTTTCTGCCCGCCCCGCCAAATCTCGGAGAGTCCCGCCCCATATATCTGCCTTTGCCCCATATCCCTCAGTATCTTAGGGTAAGAAAATGTATTGATCTCATATTGGGCGGCATGGTGGCACAGTGGTTAGCACTGTTGCCTCACAGTGCCAGGGTCCCAGGTTCGAGTCTGACCTCAGGGCTACTGTCTGTGTGGAGTGTGCACGTACTCCCCGTGCCTGCGTGGGTCTCCTTCGGGTGCTCCAGTTTCCTCCCACGCACCAAAGATGTGCAGGTTAGGTGGATTGGCCATGCTAAATTGCCCAATAGTTAGGTGGGTTTATGGGTCGAGGTGTGGGGGATTGGGCCTAGGTAGGGTGCAAGGGCCAGTGCAGACTCGATGGGCCAAATGGCCTCCTTCTGCACTGTAGGGTCTGCAGGGATTCTATCATGTAAAATCAAGAACTGATCTGGCATCAATTACCATTTGCAGAAATGAGTTCCAACTTTCTATCACTGAAGAAAGATCTGGCTCGAATCTTTAAGCTATGCCCCATGCTCCCCAGCCAGCATGAATATTTTTGCTGTCTCCTATCTGTTCCCCTGAATATCTTGCAACGTTTCATCAAATCATCCCACGGCATTCTAAGTTCCAGGAAATGGTACCCTAGTTTGTGTTATCTCGTTAACATTCTGCTGAAAGTGCACTTCTTCCCCCAGGCCAAGAAATTCTTCTATTGCTCACAATACTTCATGACGGACCTGATCAGAGTTTTGTCCAATGCGTGACACCAGAATGTACAGTTCTTCCCTATTTACTGTCATTAAAATTCTCATTCCTACATGAACCTTTGGGAGATGCAGAGAGTCTGTGCAAGAGGCAACTTGCCAACCAATCAATCAGCATCTCTTTCTCCTTCGTATAAACTGTTGTGATTGTTTGAAATTTGGCATTCTTGTGTTTGTCCTGATGAGTGCAGGATGAAAAGCTTCAACAACATGTCCCACATTTCAGCAATATTCTAACAGTCTGTTAATATGATTTGAACACAATTAAGTGGGCCCAGATTTTCAGCCCCCTGGTTTGCACGCTCAGAGACAAATGAATTCCCACTTTGCGAATCCAACCTTAATAAATGGTGGGCGCATTTCCAATCCGGAGTTGGTGGGAGGATTAGAAGTCAGGCCCTTTGCCCCCTGAATGAGTGTAGAGGCTGTTGGGTGGTGGTGGGGGGGGTGCTGAGTGGATATAAAATGGCAATGCAACCTTCACCCCTCACCCCCACATGCACTCTCCATGCCAACCCATGCCTTCCACTCACCTCTCCATTGTCCCTCATGCCCTGTGTGCAACTCGTGACCATCTATCTGCTCCATGGTGCTTCATACCCTTCTGCCAACATATGCCTCTCTACCCACTTCCCCATGGCACCTCATACCCCCATGCCAACCTATCCTCCTCTACCTATCACCTTAGCCCTTAATAGCCCCATCCCACCTTCTGCCCCCATTCATCCTTTGTGCTCTTTATAACCCCTATGCCAACTTCATCCTAACTCATGCCAACCCATCTCCCCAACTACCATCCTTTTTCCTTGCTTCCTGCAAGCCAACTCAGCTCGTATCCACCACAGCCAGACGTCAGGGTCCATGCTGACATAAAATAATGTTGTGCCTGTTGATGACATAAGTATTGAAAAACAACTCTCATTGACAAAAAAGACGTGCAGTGCATGAAAATTACTTCAACTAACATCTTATGAAAATAGACATTTCTATTTTATCACCACTTGGAGTTATCAATCAAAGTGCTCACTTAACAGGCACTCCACTGTGATAATGTTAGTTTGCAAAATCAGTCATTGTAGCACAAATCAAATAATGATAACCCTCAGACTTATGTCAACAGGCAGAATGAAATATCAAGCACAGCTTTTTTTTCCCTGAACTCCACACTTTCTTTTAATTTGAAGCCCAACAGAGTTAAATCCTTTGACAATTTTGACAGTTCTTTGAGAGTGATAGCTTTGAAAGTTCTTTGATAGCTATGGCAATTCTTTGAAAGTTTGACAGGGCTTTTACATCTGTAACACATCCAATGGGTTTGTGCCCTTTTTTAATGGACAATCATGTCTGTTTTAAAAATCCAAAGTGTAGCTTGCCTACCCCAAAAGGTCCACGACCTTTCCTGAAGATGCCCCGGGAACACGTCCAAAGGGGTACCTCACCTCTCTGTCCCAAAGAATCCATCAAGTTCAGAACTGCTTTTACATGATCTAATCTGCACTGGCCTGGTTTCATGCTCTTGGTCTACCAGCATTGACCCCAGTGGAGGCAACTGATGATTTAAGTGGCCAGCTGCCTCTGTGAAACATGCATGCGTGACTCCCAGCCCGGCTCCAGAATCGCCTCCTCGAAAATAGGAAATGTAGTTTTCGGGAGCAGAACTTCGAGTTTTCGACTATTTTCGCAACAATATGAAATCCTCTCCATCGTGGTAGTAATCTTGGTCTTGGAATTAGATAGTTATTCATTTCTGCAGAATATTAATTTTAAAATGATGTGCCCTGCAGTATTAATTGAGGTGCCTCTGGAAGCATCTCAGAATGAAAAAAAACCTCACCTGCAAACCGTGTAGTTCAGAAAATGCTGGAACTGCTCAGCCTGTCCATCAGTTGGTGAAAGAATGAAAAGACAGTTTAATGTTTTTCGGCGTGAATCCTTTGAGTGCTAACAAAGGACTTCTACCTGCTTGTTTCCAAATCCTTCAGTTTCTGACAGGACTGCTATGTATTTTCAGCAACCTTTTGTGTTTGCTTCCAACTGTAATGACAAGATTCCAAACCTGTAAATTAAAACATATGCACTGTCACCTTGTTGCAGTTTTGTGGGAAGATAGGTGACTAATCATCCTGTCACACTAAAATGGCCAACAGATCTGGATTATTTTCTAAATGGCTATACCAGCCATCTTGTTACATTTACGTGGGCCTGCCAAGCAACTGAGAACAGTAATAAATAAGGTGTAAATAAATAAATAATAAATAAGACGCATATTGTGATATGGAGATACAATCTTATTCAAATTTACTTTAAAAACCGTCCAAGCACAATGCAAATACTAATTTAATTGATTAATTTGCGCAGTTCAGTTGTCCTAAGTGAGCAAATAAGGTTGAGCGATGGGCTGGCTACCCCTGGAGTTGCACTTCATTCCTTTCCGCCTTTCCCACGTACTTTCTGACGTGCCCTACAGGGCCATACTCCTGTGCCCAAACAGGAAGATTTGAATGAAGATTGGCTATTAACGCAATAGGAACTCTTTTTAAAATATATATATTTTTATTCTCTTCCTTTTTCACATTTTCTCCCGCATTTATACCCATCAACAATAAACAATAATCAGCAAGATATGTCAATCCCCATAACAATAACAACGATCCCATCCTCCCACCAACCCCCAAACACCAGCCCGCATGTTTACATAAACAAATGACAAAAAGGAATCAGGGATTACCCATAGTCACCCTGAATCGACACAGCCCCCCTCCCCCCCCCAACGAATGTTCGACGTTATCCAGTTCTTGAAAGTGCACAATAAATAGTGCCCATGACTTGTAGAACCCCTCCGAGCTTCCCCTCAGTTCGAACTTAACCTTCTCAAGGGTCAAGTATTCCAACAGATCCCCCCGCCACGCCAGGGCACTGGGTGGAGAGGCTGCTCTCCAGCCCAGCAGGATCCGCCTTCGGGCGATCAACGAGGCGAAGGCTATGATATCTGCCTCCGCACTCGTTTCCAACCCTGGCTGGTCCGACACTCCGAATATGGCCTCCCGGGGATCCGGGTCCAGTTTCACACGCACCACCTTGGAAATTACCAAAAACACCTCCGTCCAGTACTCCCCTAGCTTTGGACAGGACCAAATCATATGAACGTGATTAGCGCGCCCCCCCCCCCCCCCCCCCCCCGCAATGCTCACACACATCCTCTACTCCTTCAAAAAATCGTCTCATCCTCGCCCTCGTGAGGTGCGCTCTATATACCACCTTCAGCTGTATCAGCCCACATGAGGTGGAGGCATTCACTCTCCGGAGCACCTCACACCAGACCCCCTCCTCTATAACCTCTCCCAGCTCTTCCTCCCACTTTGCTTTGATCCCTTCCAGTGGTGCCTTATCCTCTTCCAAAATAGCTCCGTACACCGCTGACACTGCCCCCTTCTCCAGTCCCCTTGTCGTCAACACCTCCTCCAGCAATGTGGAGGCCGGTTCCTCTGGGAAGCTCTGTATCTCCTTCCTGGCAAAATCCCGAACCTGCATGTACCTAAACACTTCCCCCTGCTCTAGCCCATACTTTGCTTCCAGCTCCCTCAATCCTGCAAACTGACCCCGAAGAAACAAATCTTTTAGCGTCTTAATCCCCCTATCTTCCCATTTCCGAAAACTTCCATCCCACCTCCCTGGCTCAAATCTGTGGTTCCCCCGAATCGGCATTTCCCTTGACCCTACCCCCAACCCGAAGTGTTGGCGAAACTGCCTCCAGATTTTCAATGAAGCTATTATTACCGGACTCCCTGAATATTTCCCCGGAGCTATCGGGAGCGGCGCTGTTGCAAGTGCCTTCAGCCCCGACCCCCTGCACAAACTCTCCTCCATTCTGACCCACTGAGAATCAACCCCTCTGACCCAGCTCCGCACTTTCTCCACATTCGCCGCCCAGTAGTAGTACAACAGGTTCGGGAGACCCAAACCCCCTGCCTGCCTTCCCCTCTGTAGCAGCACCTTTCTCACTCTGGCCACCTTCCCTCCCCATATGAATGAGGTAATCCTTCCCTCAATCTCCCTGAAAAAAGACTTTGGCAGGAAAATCGGTAGGCATTGAAAAATAAACAGGAATAAACAAGGTTTGCGGCAACACATTCATTTTAACCGCCTGTGCCCGACCCACCAGTGACAGAGGAAGGCCATCCCACCTTGCCAGATCGGCTTTCACTCTCCCCACCAAACTAGTGATGTTGTACCTGCGAAGCCTCCCCCACTCCCGGGCAACACCCCTAGATACCTAAAATGAGTCCGTGCCCTACAGAATGGCAGCCCCCCCCCCCCACCCCTGCCCCCACCCTCGGCCGAGACACCACAAAATACTCACTCTTGTCCAGGTTCAGCTTGTACCCCGAGAAAGACCCAAATACCCGCAGTAGCTCCAATATTCCTCCTATCGACGCACTCGGTTCCGACACATACAGCAGCAAGTCGTCGGCATATAAGGACACCCTATGCTCTATCCACCCCCCCCCGCACTATTCCTTTCCATGCTCCCGAACTTCTCAATGCGATGGCCAACGGCTCAATCGTGAGTGCAAACAGCAGGGGGGACATAGGACATCACTGTCTCATCCCACGGTGGAGAAAAAAGTATCTCAAACTGATATTATTTGTGCGGACACTCGCCTTCGGCTCCTTATATAATAGCTTTACCCAGTTCACAAACCTTGGTTCAATCCCAAACCGCTCCAGCACTGCCATCAGGTACCCCCATTTTACCCGGTCGAACGCATTCTCAGCGTCCAATGCCACAACTACGTCTGTTTCCTTTCTTTCCGCCGGTGCCATAACGACGTTCAAAACCCTCCTAATGTTCGAAAACAGCTGCCTCCCTTTCACGAACCCCGTCTGATCCTCGCCTATCACCTTCGGGAGGCACTCCTCCAGCCTACCCACCAGTACCTTCGCCAACACTTTTGCGTCCACATTCAGAAGTGATATGGGTCTATACGACCCACACTCCATCGGATCCTTATCTTTTTTTAACAACAGTGAAATCGATGCCTGCCCCAAGGTTTGCGGCAACACCCCCTTCCCTATCCCCATCATCAGGGGTGCCAACCTGTCCTTGAATTTTTTATAATATTCCACCGGAAACCCATCCGGCCCTGCCACCTTCCCCGACTGCATCCTCCCAATCGCATCCTTTATCTCCTGCTCCACTATTGCTCCTTCTAATGTAGCCCTGTCCCGCTCCCCTAGCCTCGGGTACTCCAACCCATCTAGAACTTCCTGCATCTCTCGGTCTCCCCCGGGTGGCTCAGACTTGTTCAACCTCTCATAAAACTCCTCAAAAACCTTGTTAATCAGCACTGGAGCCACCACCAACTTCTCTGCCCTATCCCTCACCTGAAGAATTTCCCTTGCCGCTGCCTCCCTCCGGAGCTGACCTGCTAACATACTTATATTTTAATACATACTAACATGGCCTTATCTCCATGTTCATAAACTGCACCCCTTGCTCGTCTCAGTTGGTGCACCGCCTTACTGGTGGACAGTCGGTCGAAGCTCGCCTGTAGTTCCTTCCTCTTTTCCAGCTTCGCCAGGTCCCCATCCTCTGCATACCTTCTATCTACCTCCAACATCTCATCTATTACCCTCTGCCGCTCCAACCTCTCCTCTTTGTCCACCCTGGCCTTAAACAAAATTACCTCACCCCTCACCACCGCCTTTAGAGCCTCCCAGACGACTGTATTCGACACCTCACCCGTACAACTGAAACCTACATATTCCTTAATTACCTTTTCAATTTTCTCACAGAACACTTGGTTCCCCAAAAGCCCCACATCCAGTTTCCACCCCGGTCTATGCGCTACCCCCTTCTCCAGCACCATATCCACCCAATGTGGAGCGTGATCTGACACTGCAATTGCAGAGTATTCCGACCCCTTGACTCCAGCCAGCAATGCCTTCCCAACCACAAAAAAGTCGATCCACGAGTATACCTTATGGACCGCTGAGAAAAACGAGTACTCCCGTTCCCTTGGGTGCAGGAACCTCCAAGGATCCACCCCTCCCATTTCCACCATTAGCCCAGCCAGCGCCTTCGCCCCCCCCGATGGGACCAGCGAGCGCGGCCGTGATCTGTCCAACCTTGGCTCCTGCACCAAGTTCCAGTCCCCCCCCACAATCAGCTCATGCGTGTCCAAGTCGGGAATAGCCCCAAACACCTTCCTCGCGAATCCCACATCATCCCAATTGGACCGTATACACTTAACAGCGCCACTAATCTCCCCTCCAGTGCCCCTGTCACAATCACATATCTACCCCCCTGATCTGCCACCACCTTCTCCATCTGGAAGCATACCCTTTTGCTGACCAACACTGCTACCCCTCGAGCCTTTCCATCAAATCCGGAGTGAAACACTTGGCTAACCCAGCCCTTTTTAAGTCTCACCTGGTCCTTCACCCTCAAGTGAGTCTCCTGCAGCATTGCTACATCGGCTTTCAAACTTTTAAGATGTGCAAGCACCCTTGACCTCTTGACCGGACCTCCTAGCCCTCTCATGTTCTACGTGACTATCCTTACTGGGGGTCTCTCACCCCCCCCCACCTGTGGTTTCCACCATCACCATACCACCTGGCCCTGCCCCATAAGCCTGACCCGCCCCTGTCCATTGTTAACATCGAACCCCTTCCCCCCCTCCCAAGAACCCCCCAATACAAAAACATCCCCCAACATCCATCCCTTCCCCTCCTCTTGTTCGCCTCGTAGGCCCATTGAAGCCTGCTATCCAGGCTCCAACATCCACAGTCCTCCTCTCACCTCACCCCTGTTCACTAACTGACTTTAGTTAGCTAGCGCGGGTAGCTCCCCCCGCCAAGACCTCTCGCCCCCTTCCACCCAGTCCCAGAGAAAGAAACACCAAAACAAACCCAACAATCCAACCCCAACAATTCACTAACATAACATTTAACCATTGCAACACAGAACGCCATTAACTTGAACTCTGTAACAATGCAAAGAGAAGTAAATTTCAATACAAATCAGTAAAAAGAAAGTTGTAACATTTATACAATTTCCAGCCGCTCAAACACAGTCCACAGTCCCTCTTCCAGTTCCGCTCTTCACGTCTGTTCCAAGCCCTCTGCCCTCACGAACGCCTTAGCTGCCTCCGCTATCTCAAAAAGTAAGTCCTTGGCGTTATATGTTACTCTCAACTTCGCCGGGTACACCACACCAAATCGCACCCCCTTCTTGTACAAAGCCGCGTTCACTCGCCCAAACGCCGCTCGTCTTTTTGCCAACTCCACCGTCCAGTCCTGGTAGATCCGAACCACAGTACCATCCCACAGCACCTCACGCTTCTGCTTCGCCCAGCTTAATACCTTCTCTTTCATGCAAAACTTATGGAAGCAGATAATTACTGCCCTTGGCGGCTCGTTCACTTTGGGCCTCGGCCTTAATGACCGATGAGCTCGGTCTAGCTCGTACAGGGTGGGGCTCTCACCCTCCCCCATCAGCTCTGTCAACTTCTTAGCGAAGTATTGCGTTAGCCTTGGGCCCTCTGTCCCTTCGGGCAAGCCCACAATTCTCAAATTGTGCCGCCTTGAGCGGTTTTCCAAGTCTTCCAGCTTTGCTCGGAGTCCTCTGTTAACCTCCACCACCCTCCGCAGCTCGTCCCCCATCGAGGTGACCTGGTCGCTGTGTCGTGTCACGGCCTCCTCCACCTCCTTCATCTTCTCGCCCTGCTCTCTCACCTAGGCCGCTGCCTTTGCCACCTCCACCCTCATTGGGCCGATTGCCTCCTCCAACAATGACCTCAACACGACCGCCATCTCTTTCCTCAAGGCCTCCATGTGCCTCACAAACTGTTTTTCCAGCTCCACCGCCATCACCTCGGTCATCTTCTCCACCGTAAGTAGTGCGGCCCCGCCTTGCAGTTCGGCTTCCGCCATCCTGTCAACACTTTTGCTCGTCTTCTCCTTCAGCGGCGAACCCGCGTTTCCTCCTTTCTTCGACGCTGCTCTTCGCATCCTTTAGCGGCTCATTGTTTTTTATCTTCTTTCTTTTCTCCTCTCTCCCCCCTCACCCTCCTGTCCTTCATCAATCTGTCTTATTCTTTTTTTGAAAAAAAAAAGGGGGAGAGAAAAAAAAAAACTTTTACCAAACTGCCTTAAACCTTCTTTCTTTCTCCTCCGCATTTACCCAGAGCTGCCCTATGACCAGGCTTCAGCCTTCTTTCTTCCTCCTAGGTGGGAGCCACCCGACGAGGAGCACCCTCCCTACATGGTGCCCTGGCCTCGGGCCTGCCGCCTCGGCCTCCTCGTAGCTCCGCCCCCGCTGCTCTGACCTCGACGCCGTGCCGGGCCCAGCGCCTCAGCTCCCGCCACCCGACACCCGCGCGGGGTTCTTCACCGGTTTTCAAACCGGCCCCGCTGGCTGCTCGTGCCGGCCCCAAAGGCCGACGATAGTCGGGGGGTGCGTGAAGACTCGGGGATTTCCCCGAAATCGCCTTGAATCGCGGCCACCGGCGGGAGCTCTTGTTGCTGCGGCCTCCCTGCTCGCCCACGCCACCGGAAGCCACTCAATAGGAACTCTTGCAGGATGTATGGATGTAGGATAAACTTCCATGTACTTAATACTTAATGATCTATGCAACTGCTCGCAGAAAAATACTTTTCATTGTACCTTGGTACACGTGACAATAAACAAAATCCAATCCAAATCCACGTGTTTATGTGGTGCTAATTTTGGCCGGAACTTTTGTCGCCGAAATTCAGTCTGCATTACCCTGTCGGTACCAGAGAGGATCCTTTTTCCATAACTCTCCCTTTCCTAAATAATTTATATAGATGAGAGTTCTTTATTGGCACAGCATTTAAATGAGTCGATACAATTAAAGTATTATACAAGAATGCAGCATTAACCCCTACCTGCACGACATAATAATGTATATTATATCCATACTTGTTTATTATTCATAAAGGATGCCATTCATCGAAGTGCCTCATTGTTTTACTGCTAAGTACAGAAGCTGCACAGCCTGCCAGTGTACAAAAACCTGCAAATCCAAAAGAGAAAGAGAACAATTCCACATTGGGGCTGCACGGTGGCACAGTGGCTAGCACTGCTGGCTCACAGCGCCAGGGACCCGGGTTCAATTCCGGCCTCGGGTCACTGTCTGTGCGGAGTCTGCACGTTCTCCCCGTGTGTGCATGGGTTTCCTCCGGGTGCTACGGTTTCCTCCCACAGTCCAAAGATGTGCGGGTTAGGTGGATTGGCCATGCTAAATTGCCCCTTAGTGTCCAAGGGTAAGGCGGAGGATTGCCCTTCCAGAAGGTCGGTGCAGACCCGATGGGCTGAATGGCCTCATTCTGCACTGTATGATTGGCAGTTTCATTCTTATTTTTAGAATTGGTCGTTGCTTAATTCTCTTAACTTTTTCATGGAATGTGAAGCAGAGCATCCCATGTGTCAGCCACAGCTCAGAGGCAGCACTCTCATTCCTGAGTCACGATGCTCCTTCCCACTCCAGAGACTTGAACATTAGTTACACACCGACAGTGCAGTACACCACCGGGGGTGCGCCGAGCTGCCTGACATTAAACCGAGGCTCCCTCTGCCCTCTCAGCTCATTGTAACAGAGATCAAGGCACTACTTCGAAGAAGAGTGTGGGACCTTGCCCTGCTGCCAGCGCCAGTACTAACATGACCAAAAAGCGATCATCTGGTCAATTTCAAGTTGCGTTTGATGGGAGCTTGCTGTGTCAATTTGACAGTAACATTTCCTGCATTACAGCAGTCACCATGGGTGTGATTCTCCCGTCCCCCAGCCACGTGTTTGTCGGTGGCGCGCCGTTCGCTGGTGACGGGATTCTCTATTTCCGCCCCCCGCCCACTTGACAATGGAATTTCCCTTTAATGGAATCCCAAGCCGCCGGAAAACCCATAGGCGGGAGTGCGCTGTCAGCGGGAACAGAGAATCCCAACAACCGGAGCATTCTGGTGCACATTTCAAATATACCTTGGAGCATCCTGAAGTTGTGAAAGGGGCCATATATAAGAACATCTGTCCCTGCAGCAGCCCTTCACCTTCAGCTGAATTTACAGAGTGCCAAGAAAATGGCTGGTGTGGCCTCAGCGCACAAGTAATTAATGATGCAAAGGATAAAAGCAAATTACTGCGGATGCTGGAATCTGAAACACAAACAGAGAATGCTGGAAAATCTCAGCAGGTCTGACAGCATCTGCGGAGAGAGGAGGGAGCTAACGTTTCGAGTCTGGAGGAAGTCATCCAGGCTCGAAACCTTAGCTCGGCGTGCCCTGGGTCAGAACATGGTCAGTCCTAAATGAATGAAATTAAGTGAAAATAAAAAAATGAAATGCGATGCTCCCCATGAATGCACAGCCTGCCAACAGTTGCTATCCGGGTGTGCGTGTGGAGAAGAGATGGAGTTGCTCAGAGGGACCAGTGAATGTGAGACTGACCAAGGCAAGAAATCAATGCCTTTCAGAGAGATATAATTGCCAGAACGGTGGGGGGGGTGGCAACATTTTTCAATCGATCTTTGATACAGTTGGACCTTTTTAAAAAGGTGGATGAATAGAAACCTTTTATTTTCACTGCTGTTTGCTCCTCAGTTCAAGTGATAAGTAGCTGCAGTGTTCATGCCCCCCACACACACAAACAAAAATACTTGGCTGTTTCGTATTCAAATTTGTTTTAGAAATGTGTTATATTCAAGAACTGCTTTCAGTTTTGAAAACAATTGGACATGTTCACCCACTTCCTGTTTGCTTTAAACTCATTGTTTAGAATGTATGGCAACCTTGAGGGCTTACTTTTCCAATTTCGCTTTGAAGATTAAAAATGTAGCTTTGAAGCTTCTGTACCCAGCGCACATCAATGCTTGGATATCCTGATTTGTTTCCCCAGCTGCAGCTTTGAACCTAATTCTGCTCTTCTTCCACTTCCATCTCACATAGTCATTCAGAGTCTTTGCATGCAGCCATTTTGAGCACCACCGCAGTAGTCAAGATAGCAACTCTTGTCAGCTGAAATATATCTCTGCTTCACGCAAGTACAAAACCCGATTACTGCCTTGTTAACCCGGACAGCATAGACTATTAATTATCAAACACAGAAGGCATTGTTGCCTTTTTTTACTTGCTCTAAATATGGCGGTCAATAAGGTTGCCCTTCTTTTATCTAGATAGTGATATGATATGCTCTCAGAGTCGCCAGGTATCAAATGATACCGCCACAAGGTTCCACCGGGTATCGATCAAAGAGCCAAACAACCAGTTAGTTCGCTCAAGATCAATGGTACTTTATTTACACACAAGATTAACTTACACATGCAACATAAACACTACTAGTTAAACTACACCTAACAACTATGACAACCTGTGCTTAACTTCAGGCACCCGGCTTAGGTCAGAGGAACAGTGGCCTTTGTTCGAATCGGAATCTACTGGGTCTGGAGAAGTAACATCTGTTCAGCTGGGCTCATCCGTCTGGTAGCGAGCGTTGAAGTTGAACTTGCTTCTGATCGTGGTGCTGCGATTGGAGATGGACGTTGCCAGAGCGCCAGGTCCAAAAGAGATCGAACACATGGCAGTGTCTCTCTTCATCCTTGGGGAGATTCACACTCTTTTGGGCGGTCCTTATGTTTGGACCCAATTAATTGGGCAGTGCCCGATCACTGCCTTCTATCTGAGTCAATAAAGGGGCGGGTGCCTTGATGGCTGGGCATGTCCTAAGCGGTCTTTTAACCCTGTTGTTGATGCTTCCTGAGTAAAGGGAGTAGCGCCGAAATGTCTGGACTTATATCGGTTACCTGAGTATCAATCCTTTGTCTTCCGGAGATGGGCCATTAAAATGCTAATCGATTGGGGGTTTCGATGCTGTCTGGATTCTCTGCTCACAAATATACATTCAGGCTCTGTGCCTGCCTGAATCTTACATTGTCCACATTTCCCTTTAGGCTTTGCGAACGTCCATGTTTCTTGTTGTAAGTGGCCATCCCAGATGGATACAGCATTGCATTAGAGACCCGGACACAAGACATCTTCCTTTGGAAAACCAACAAAGATGATTGGGCAGCAAGGTTGCACAAGTGGCTAGCGCTGTGAAGACACTGTGCTAGCCACTTGTGCAACCTTGCTGCCCTATCATCAGGGTCCAGGTTTGATTCCCCGCTGGGTCACTGTCTGTGCGGAGTCAGCACATTCTCCCTATGTCTGCGGGGTTTCCTCTGGGTGCTCCGGTTTCCTCCCACAGTCTGAAGACGTGCAGGTTAGGTGGATTGGCCATGATAAATTGCCCTCAGTGTCCAAAAAGAGGTTGGGTGGGGTTACTAGGTTACGGAGATAACGGGGATAGGGTGGAGGTGTGGGGCTTAAAACGGGTGCTCTTTCCAAGGGTGGTGCAGACTCAATGGGCCGACTTTTGGACTGTGGGAGGAAACCGGAGCACCTAGAGAAAACCCACACAGACACGGGGAGAACGTGCAGACTCCGCATAGACAGTGATCCAGCGGGGAATTGAACCTGGGACCCTGAAGCTGTGAAGCAATTGTGATAACCACTGTGCTACCATGCTGCCCGCTCTTACAGCCAGCCATTGGCGTATTTGGAAGGGTTTGCAGGTTGACACGTGCAACTTGTTTGGCCGCGTTATCAATGCACCCTCCTTGGCCACCAAGTTCTGGGGTGGGGCTCAAACCGGGAGCTGCTGGCTCACAGGGTGGGACCCTACCCCCTACCCACTGCGCCACAAGAGCTCCTTGGCTCTGTGCATCTTATTAATTAAGTTCACTATAACAGTGCAAGTTTTTGTTGCTATAGGAACCCTGCCTATCATTTCCCTTCTCCTTCAGAATATATCCAAATCATTATCATCTGCTCCTGCCTTGGCATTGACAGGAACAACCGTCTTAATAATCAACCTGGCAATGCAACCCAAGCCAAATCGGAGCATATTCCCCTCACCCTCTGACTTACCCTATCCCTGGAGTCCAATTGTCCAAATGGTATTGTGTGCCATAGATCAGCAGGAATGAAACTGGGGGTGGGGGGCATGAAATCGACCTGCTGTTCTTTGCTACTCAAGTCAGGGTAGCTTCCTCCTGTGCAAATCCAAATCTTGGAAGAGAAAAAAAATCTCTTCTACAATACAGCCCAGTCTAAATATTCTCCAAAACAGCTGCTAGTCATTTTATTGAAACAGCAAAGTAATCACCACTCATTTTGCTTAGTACCATCTGCGTAAATGAACAACTCTTCAGTTAATTACATTGACAAGTGTGAATATGTCCTCAAAAACTTGATCAAACCATTGCAATTCCTCCAGTCCCACATCTTCTTAATGTTTTGTCAGCTGATCATTTGAACTCCCTGATTTTGCTGATGTGGCTGAAACATCTCTAAGTAACAATTAATTTTGTAATTTCCTGGTGATCGATGTACCCATGGAGCAAGCAGTTCAAATCTAGCATCAGTTGAGCAGCTAATTTCTATGACTTGATGGCATAGATTACAAAAGCAAGGACGTCATGATGGAGCTGTATAGAACATTGGTGAGGCCACAGCTGGAGTACTGTGTGCAGTTCTGGTCACCACGTTATAGGAAGGATGTGATTGTACTGGAGGGCGTGCAGAGGCGTTTCACCAGGATGTTGCCTGAGATGGAACATTTAAGTTATGAAGAGAGGTTGGATAGGCTTGAGTTGTTTTCATGGAGCAGAGAAGACTGAGGGGCAACCTGATCGAGGTGTACAAGATTATGAGGGGCATGGTCAGGGTGGATAGCGAACAACAGTTCCCCTTCGTTGAAAGGTTGGTAACGAGGGGACACAAGTTCAAGTTGAGGGATGGGAGGTTCAAGGGGGATTTGAGGAAAAACATTTTTATCCAGAGTTATGACGGTCTGGAACACACTGCCTGGGAGGGTGGTAGGGGCAAGTTTCCTCACATCCTTTAAAAAGTACCTGGAAGAGCACTTGGCACGTCATAACATTGGAGGCTATGGGCCACGTGCTGGCAAATGGGATTAGGATTGGTAGATCAGGTGCCTTTCATGCTGCGGTGCAGACCCGATGGGCTGAAGGGCCTTTTCTGCACTGTATGTTTCTGTGACAGCATGAATAAACTTCAGCTCGACATTCCTTTTGGCAGCATGTACATTTGTCACTGAGGTGTGAAACATGGTGAGGAAGCAAGAGTGCTTCGCAGCCTAGGAAAGTTAAAAGCGAGGAGTAGGAAAGTAATGAAAAACAATCAAACGACAGGAAAGTACTTTGAGTGTGATTGTTGAGTGAGAGATCTAAATGGCTGCAGGGGATATTGGAATAACATAAGTAATAAATAATACAATAAATGTAATGTGATATTTAACAAAGATATATTTAGTTTAGTCCGGGACCGGAAACTAAATATTCCTGGTTTCATCCAGGAAAAAAAGAAGTACCAGGATTGGTGGTACTAATTAATTAAAGATTCCACATGACACCGGAATGTAAGGATGATATATGGATGATGAACAATCTGAATGTGTTTGATGGAATAAACGAACAAGAAGAGAAATGATCGTCGACTGGGAATTTTATTATTGACTGCCATTACAGTGAAAGGCCAAATGAGCGAGAAATGCAGTCACAACACGACGTTGGAAAGACTTTAAAACAATTTGTAAAAGTCAAGAAAATGGAACAGAAGATGAGAGGTTTCTGGAGCTGCTCTCTAGAACAATATATTTTTAACGTAAAAGTGAAGGAGACAGAACTGGATTTAGTTCAGAGAAGTGAGGGACGAGTAGTTAACGTGAAGCTGAAGGGATATTTGGAAATTCTGACCATAACGTAATTGGATTCAGGATCATAGAATCATAGAATCCATAAAGGGCAGAAGGAGGCCATTCGGCCCATTGAGTATGCACTGACTCCTGAAAGAACATCCTGTCTAGGCCCACTTCCCGCCCTGTCCCCGCAACCCCATAACCTCGCAACCTAACCTGTACATGTCTGGACACCAAGGGGCAATTTAGCATGGCCAATCCACTGAACCTGCACATCGGAGCACCCGGAGGACACGCACGAAGACACGGGGGGGAATGATGCAAACTCCACACAGTCACCCAAGGTAGGGATTGAACCTGGGTCCCTGGTGTTGAGAGACAGCAGTGCTGCCATATTGAAGCTGAAAAGCAGAGATAGCAATCAAAGATAAAGGTGCTGTTTTACATTTCAAAATTTTAAAAAATCTGCTCAAATATCCTTGGAAAATTGGCAAGAAAACTAGACACCTGCACTAAGGGCAGCACGGTAGCATTGTGGATAGCACAATTGCTTCACAGCGCCAGGGTCCCAGGTTCGATTCCGACTTGGGTCTCTGTCTGTGCGGAGTCTGCACATCCTCCCCGTGTGTGCGTGGGTTTCCTCCGGGTGCTCCGGTTTCCTCCCACAGTCCAAAGATGTGCAGGTTAGGTGGATTGGCCTTGATAGCCCTTAGTGTCCAAAATTGCCATTAGTGTTGGGTGGGGTTTACTGGGTTATGGGGATAGGGTGGAGGTGTTGACCTTGGGTAGGGCGCTCTTTCCAAGAGCCGGTGCAGACTCGATGGGCCGAATGGCCTCCTTCTGCACTGTAAATTCTAAAGAAAGCAGTTAGAGTACGAAAAGGACACAGAGATTATGAGGCGGGATTCTCTGATAATGGGGCTAAGTTTTGACGCCATTATAAACGCCTCACGCAGCTCCCGCTGCCGATATGGGCGCCAGCATGGGCGGCGCGGGTCCGTTCATGTGCGTGGGTTGCCATCACCGCGCCGGCCCCCGGGCAATATGACGGAGCCCTACCGGTACCCGGCACGGAGGAACATAGGCCCCCCCCCCAGCAATTAGCCCGCCCGCTGATTGGTTGGTCACGATTGCGGGCCTGGCGACTGTGGAGGCCCCCCCCCCCGGAGTCGGTTCCCCCCTCCCCCCCCACCAAGGTCCCACCGGGTAGGACCACATGCGAACGATGCCGGTGGGTCTTGGCCGAACTCGGCGGGCATTTGGCCCGTCGACGTGGAGAATCGCCGGTGGAGTCACGTTGAGTGGCCCCTGACCGGCGGCGCGCCAACCACGCCGGCGCAATTGGCGACCGGAGAATCAGCGGACCGGGACACGCGCCCCCCCCCCCCCGTCGATTTTCCGCCCCGGCACGGGATCAGAGAATCCCACCCATGATCTTTTCTGGGATGTGGGGCGGGATTCTCTGACCCCCCGCCGTGTCGGAGAATCACCGGGGACCGGCGTGAATCCCGCCCCCGCCGAATCCTCCGCACCGAACATTTGGCGGGGCGGGAATCGCGTTGCGCCGGTCGGCGGGCCCGGTGATTCTCCGGCCCACGATGAGCCGAAGTCCCGCTGCTGTCATGCCAGTCCCGCCGGCGTGAATCAAACCACCTCCCTTCCCGGTGGGACTGGCGGTGCGGGTGGGCTCCGGGGTCCTGTGGGGGGCGCGGGCCGATTTGGACCCGGGGGGTGCCCCCACGGTGGCCTGGCCCACGATCTGGGCCCACCAATCCGCGGGCGGGCCTGTGCTGTGGGGGCACTCTTTTCCTTCCGCCTCGGCCATTGCCTCCGCATTCGTGGGGATTACGTCAGCAGCCGCCGACGCTCCCGCGCATGCGCGGCCTTCCGCCGACCGGCGAGGTCCTTTCGCCTCCGGCTGGCGTGACGCCAAAGGCCTTTCCCGCCAGCTGGCGGCGCGGCAACAACTCCGGTGCGGGGCTAGCCCCTCAAGGTGATGGCTTGGCCCCAAAGGTGCGGAGAAACCCGCACCTTTGGGGCGTCCCGACGCCAGAGTGGTTCCCGCCACTCCATCCCGCCGGGAACCCCGGCCCGCTGTGTAGGGGAGAATCCCGGCCGTGGTTTCTGAGGAGTTGGTGGGGGAGGGAGGATCACCCAGGGAGAGGTCAGGCAACCCAGAAAGTCTGATTTCTCCGGATGCTGTAGAACTTTAACTCCAGGACACGTGAGGTTATCTTTTTCCAGTTTCACCATCAGAAACCCAGCTTGATTGACATCCTTGTCTCCCCATCAGCTGAAGGAAAGACTCCATCCAGAAGCAGGTTGATTCGCGGAGGTAGGGAGATTGCTGAGGGGAGGAGGTCAATGGGGTATGGGGGTGGTGGGAGGAGGTGGGGGCTGAGGGGGGGGGGGGAGGGGGGATCTGGGGGGGTGCGATCAGGGACATCAGTGTCATGTTAATGATCTCAGGTGGTTGGGGCTGAACACAGAATGAGGGGTGGGGTGTCGTCATTAGGAGGTTAGCGACCACAGGGAGATAAGTAGGAGATTGGGGTGGTCCATGTTTGGGGAGAGATAAGGGTTCAGTGATTGTGTGGCGATCAGGGGATTGGAGATAATGAGAAACTCGTATCTGTGGCTGTTACTTATCTCAAGAAGATGGGGAAGTTCATTATTGAGGAGAGATTGAGGTTTGTGATTAATAGAGGAATTTAAAAAAATATATATTGTACTTTGTGTTTGTTGCTGTAATGTTGTTAAAATAACTTGGATTAAGGTATCAAAATTATATGTCTACCAAAGCTGTGATGAAGGGGTTAACAGCTAGGCAGTCTGTGATGTCATTCATGGGAGGGGCTCGGTCTGTTTTTAGTTTCATTTTCAGCCCTGCCCTGTGTCTGTTGTTTTTAGTTTCATTTTTAGAGTTCTGCTGTGGACTCTGAGGACAGGAGGTCTGTTTCTCAGACTGACTTCTGAAAGCTTCTCTCCCAAGGATATTGTGAATAACTCTGTAAGCCACTGAGAGTCAACATTTTTAATAAGTGGCATTTGAGGGCGGCACGGTGGAGCATTGGTCAGCACCGCTCCTTCTGCCGCTGAGGACCCGGGTTCGATCCCAGCTCCGGGTCACTGTCCGTGTGGAGTTTGCACACTCTCCCTGTGTTTGTGTGGGTTTCACCACCACAACCCAAGGAAGTGCAGGGTAGGTGGATTGGTCACGCTAAATTACCCCTTAATTGGAAAAAAAAAATGATTGGGTGTTCTAAAATTAAAACTTTTAAAAAAGAAATTGCATTTGGCCTGTGTGTGGGGATTTTGCTCATTTAAATTTTAGAAGTGGATGGGAAAGTCAACTCAAAGACCTTTTAGTTTTTGTGAGAACTGTTTAACTGTTAACAAATGTTGCTCGTTTTAGCCTTAGTTTACTTTATTCTTATTCTGTCACCTTTGCTCATGAGTCGCCAGGTATCTTTCTGATACCGCCACGTGGTTCAAGTCCAAGTAATGATTAATAATGCAACTCACCGCTTAGTAAGAGTTAAATCAACGCTCATTTATTATATACAGCAATAAATACTTATACAATAATCCTACTTCTAGACTACTACCTACCACTAAAGGCCAATACTTAACTTTGGAAATGGCCCACCAGGTCAGGGAAACGAATGGTCTTTCGAATTGGTTCTGAGCCTGCGGGATTCAAAGGCTGGTACAAGTCGATAGTCAGGAGCGCCTATCTGGTAGCGATCGCTGGAGTAACACTTACAGTTTTCTTTGTTGAAGGGTCTCGAAGGTTGCGAGCAGGAGAAGAAGGGTCGATTTGAACTTGGCCCCTATTCTTATAGTCCCCAGGGGCTTCCCGCCTCTCGGGGCAGATCTCGTACCTGGTCCCAAGTGATTGGTCCGATATGCTCCAATAATGGGCGATTCCTTGATCGGGGGGGTGGTCGTTTACCTTTCTTTGTGTTAGCCCCTGCTGACGCTGAAAGGTCTGGATCGGCTTTATGTTGCTAATGTGTAGCAATTGTTCCCGGGATGGCTGCTTACTATGCAGATGGCTGGGATGTTGTGATGTTGATGGCTGCAGGTATCGGTCTGGGCTGACTTCCCCAGAGGCGAATACACTGTTTTACCTGCAACTGTCCGTTTGAGTCCTGCTGGCTGATTTTCCCATCAGCCTCTTTCGTTCGCCATTTTAAATCAGGGTTTGACCATTCTAATCGGGAATCAGCCATTTTACGTGGCTACATTGAAAAGCTGTTTTATTCTTGGATGTTAATGAGGTCAATCCTGTGTTAATAATTAAGTTTGTTTTGATACAAAAGATCCGGAGTTGTCAGTGGAATCACCCCTGGAGTGAAGTATCCTTTCCTCACAGTTTATAAATTAAAACATTGTGGAGGTCTCGTCTGGTTTCCTAAGATAAATTGGGGTTTGGTCCAGGTACTGTGACAGGTTTCAGAAAACACAGGGAGATTGAGGACTATCATGGAGGTGTTGTTGTTTATCCTTACTGATTGTGGTCTATGGGTCAGGAAGTCGAGGATCCAGTTGCAGAGGGAGGAGCCAAGTCCTAGGTTTTGGAGCTTTGATATGAGTTTGGCTGGAATTATGGTGTTGAAGGTGAGGCTGGAGTCAATGAATAGGAGTCTGATGTAGGAGCACATGGATGAGCGGGGCACATGGTTGTACAAACACATGAATTAGGAGCAGGAGTAAGCCATTCATTCCCCCCTGCTCCAGCTTTCAAGAATACTATAAAACAATAATGATACAATAAAAATCACAATCTGACTGTGGTCTCAATTCCAAATTCCACCTGCACCTGATAATCTTTGACTCCCTTGTTTGTTGAGAATCTGTTTCCCAATGTGTAAAATTATTCAGTGACTGCCTCTGTCTCGCTCTGGGGAAGAGAATTACAAAGACTCACGATCCTCTGAGAGAAAGATTTTACATGGACAGTTTACCAAGCCTAATTATCTTTGGACTGTGGGAGTAGACCGCCGCACATGGAAGAGACCCCACAGACATTGGGAGATCGTGCAAACTCCACACAGACAGTCACTCAAAGCCAAATTTGAACCTGGGTTCTTGGTGCGGTGAGGCAGCAGTCCTGACCACTGTCCCACCCCTGAGAAAGGAAAATGGACAGGAGCTTCTGGTTATCATGGATCATAGTTTGGCCAGTGGGGCCGATTGCAAACTGGATGAGAAGACCACGAAGACGTGGTTGAGGGAGGGGCAGGCTGAGCAGCTCAATATCCCGGAATATAGAATCTTCAGGCGAGACAGAGGAGGGGATAAAATAGCAGGAGGGATTGCATTATTAGTTAAGTAGTCAGTTACTACAGCAGGAAGAGATGATGGGCACGATCTAACAGAAAGGTTTTCAAGTGGCAGTGAGTCTCTGCCCCGCTCTGTCAGCGTGTTCCCCACTGCGATCTGACCACACTGAGTCAGTTTTGTGGGCCCTGGGGAGTTTCTCACCGGGCTAGCCCACACTTAGACTTATTTTCATCACTGTCGAGCTGAACTCACTGGGCAGATTTCAAAAGGATGCCCCGATGTCTACGATAGCTAGAGGGTCCCCCACAACCCGGAGATTCTCCAGGTATGATGGGAGTACAACATTCTTCTCCTTGGAGCAAAGAAGGTCAAGGGAGATGTAATGGAGGAGTTCAACATTAAGAAGGGTTGACAAGAAGAAAGTATTTCCCCTGGCAGGATGACCAGTGACCAGAGATTGGCGATATAGGCTAATTGGCAGAAGGTCAATATGGGGCACAGGGAGGTTTCTTTTTTACTTTTTTTGTTTTTAAAAATAAATTTAGTGTACCCAATTCTTTATTTTTCAATTACGGGGCAATTTAGTGTGGCCAATCCACCCAGCCTGTACAGCTTTGGGCTGTGGGAGTGAGACCCACGCAGACACAGGGGAGAATGTGCAAACTCCACACTGACAGTGACCCAGGACCGGGATCAAACCCGGGTCCTCAGCGGCGTGAGGCAGGAGGTTTTTTTTACAATTGTTATGGGAGAGGGGTGTTCAGAACCCCAAAATGTATCATGGAGTCCAACCAACCTCCCCCTTTAATGCTATTTGTTGCTTTTCCGAGCACACGGCTGGTTCTGTAGGTGTGATATTACAATTATGGACACGTGGGTTTTTAAACACAAAACAATGTTTATTCTATGAACTCAACTTAACCTTTTAAATAAACATTGGATCTCTTAACTCCCCTTACTTCAAAGATAACCCCGACAATATTACAACACTAAATAATCCTTCAGTTATTCTTTTCAACATCCAAGACTTAACACCTTTAAACAGAAACTTATCAAGTTAAAGGCTTTACTATTATGAGTTTAAATCACCCAAATGACCCAGAGACAGTATATCATGACAGAGATCCCAGCAAATCCAGCTCACTGCAAAACACAGACACACACCAAGCTCTTTTCCTCAAAACTGAAACTACAAAATGGCTGAACTGAGCTCAGCTGCACCCACTCTCTGACATCACTATTTTCTTACAGGTACATTGCTTACACATCCATTTCTTAAAGGTGCTCTCACATGACACCTCCCCCCAAGAGAAAAAAAAACATCAACTTCAAGATGGTTTCATTTTTCACTTTTGCACCATCCACTAAGAAATGCACACAGTAAAAATACTTTTTCGTTTCACAAAAAAAAACACTGGCAAACAGGCATAATAATATAGTCCATTTTTCTTTGTTCTTCTTCCTCCAACCAAAATCCTTCTTGATTGACAGTCCCTTTGAACAAAGTCTCTGCACAATCCATCCATTCCTCTACTCCTCGGCAATTCTCTTTAGAATCAGATACTTTAGTTCAATCTGACCACAGAGACCCTTGCAATTCTCCAATACAGGAACATTGGTTACCACAGTTTTCAGGCAGTCAAATGGCTGTTGAAAGTCCGCTGTCCATTGAAATTTTTTACGTTTCTTTAGCAAATCCATAAGTGGAGCAACCACGCTACACATCTTTTGCACAAAGGATCGATCAAATTCATTCATGCTAAGAGATTGCATTATTTCCCTTGAAGGTATCGGAATCTCCGCAAGGAAAGTGATTTGGGCTTCTCCAAATTCACTTTCGGCTAGGTTCATCACCAAACCCGCATCCTGAAGACGATCGAAGAACTCCATACGATGTTTTAAATGTTCTTTCCATGTACGGAAGTTGAAAATAAAAGCAGATTGTCCCAATTTCTCAATGCAATCCTCCAAACGCGGGATAGGATAAGAGTCCGTTCTTGTAACTGCATTCAACTTTCGATAGTCCACACACAACCGTTGGGTACCGTCTGGTTTAGGTACCATGGGTGAGCTCCATTGGCTGCAACCCACTTCAATTATGCCATTTGTAAGCATACTCTCAATCTCTTTGTTAACATGTGCCAATTTTAAAGGGTTAAGTATATATGGATGTTGTTTGATCGGAACAACATTTCCCACATCTACATCATGTATAGCCATTTTAGTACTTCCCAATTTATCTCTACAAACTTGCCCATGTGATATCAATAACTCTTTCAGGTCAATTCGTTTTTCATCTGGAAGGTAACTTAACAATTCATCCCAATTTTTAAGAACATCCTCATTTTCCAATTTAATTTGAGGTATGTCAAATTCACAGTCATCTGGATTTGGTTCGTCACTTTGAGTTAGAATCATTAAAACCTCCTTTTTCTCTCCTTCCCTTTCAAAGTACCTTTTAAGCATATTCACATGACACACTCGGTGAGTCTTCCTTCTATCTGGTGTTTTTATCACATAATTCACCTCACTTAATTTCCTTTCAATCTGATACGGTCCACAAAACCTAGCTTTTAAAGGCTCCCCTACCACTGGTAACAACACTAAAACTTTATCCCCACAGACAAAACTACGAACTTTGGATTTATTGTTCGCTACTCGTTTCATCACATTTTGTGCAACTTTCAAATGTTGTCTCGCCAATTCACCTGCTCTACTTAATCGTTCCCTAAAATTTGACACGTAATCCAAAAGTGTAATTTCCGATTTCTCACCCACCAGTTTTTCCTTAATCAATCTAAGTGGTCCTCTTAACTCATGACCAAAAATTAGTTCAAAAGGACTAAATTTGGTAGACTCATTAGGTGCATCCCTTATTGCAAATAATTCGAATGGGATTCCCTTATCCCAATCCTCTGGATAATCTTGACAATACGCCCTCAACATTGCCTTTAATGTCTGATGCCACCTTTCTAACGCTCCCTGCGATTCTGGATGGTACGCAGTTGATTTAAATTGTTTTATCCCAAGCTATCCATAACGTCTTTAAATAACTTTGAAGTCAAATTCGATCCCTGATCCGATTGAATTTCTGTGGGTAGTCCATATCTGGTAAAGAATTTAAGTAACTCCTCCACAATCCTTTTAGCTGTAATATTACGTACTGGAATGGCCTCTGGAAACCTAGTAGACTCATCCATTATAGTCAAAAGATATTGATTCCCACTTTTTGTTTTAGGAAGCAGTCTTACAAAATCAATTATGACCCTCGTAAAAGGTTCCTCAAATGCTGGAATGGGTATTAAGGGCGCTGGTTTTATCGCTGCTTGAGGTTTCCCTATCACTTGACATGTGTGACATGATTGACAAAATTGAACTACATCTTTATGTAGGCCAGGCCAATAAAAATGTATCTGGATTTTAGCTTGAGTTTTCCTTATTCCCAAATGACCTCCCACTGCTACCTCATGTGCAACTCGCAACACCTCCTTTCTATACCCTACCGGCAATACTACTTGATGAACTTCTGCCCAATTTTCATCCGCCTGCATGTGTACAGGTCTCCATTTTCTCATCAAGACATCACTTTTACGGTAATAACACTCTGGTATACACTCAGATTCCTCTTCCGTGTATGCTTTCTGATATATCCGTTTTATTTCTACATCTTTCTGTTGTAACTCCGCCAATTTTTCTGAACTAAAAATATCCGCCTCATCCTCCACCTGTTCTTGTTCTTTTTCAACCATCTGATCAAAAATCGTTTCTGATAATTGCACTTCAACTTCATCTTCACTCTTTGATTTCTCTTGTCTTAACCTGTGACTTTGCGACCTTGTTACTACACAATCCGGAAAAATCCCAGGATATTCGTCCTTCAACACTTCAGCTGTCTGATTTTCCACTGGCTATCAACCACAGTAGGCATCACTCCCACCTGCGATCCAGCTATATCATTACCCAAGGTAAACTGTATTCCTGGACAAGATAGTTTATCTATTATTCCTACTACCACTTCACCACTCTTCACTGGACTTTCCAACCTTACCTTATAGAATGGAACGCTACTCCTCTCACCCTGAATGCCACATATCACCACCTTTTCTGGCAACTTCTTCCCAAACTACATAATTCCTCATCTCTTACCATTAAAGATTGACTAGCCCCTGTATTTCTTAAAATTGTGACTTCTTCACCTGCTCCTCCTGATACACATGAGTAAACTTTACCCACAGAAGTAAATTCTTTAAAGACATCTGGCACCTTCTTAACAATTACTTCTTGAACAGGCTGTACAATCGTTTGCACCTTGTTCGTTCCCCTTGGGCTTTCCTTTACCACTCTAACCAATCCCACTGTCTTATCCTGTGTTACCACATCAGCCTTTCCAGTGCTTTTCTTCAACCTCCAACACTGTGACTTTACATGGCCTAGTTTATTACAGTGAAAACATTTGAAACTTTTCATCTCTTTTCCACCCTCCTGGATTTCTTTTTAATCTGAGGTACACTCTCTTTATTGTCTCCCATCAGATCACCTTTACCTTTAGACCTTGAGTATTTCTCATGTCCGCAGTTTCTATCACTCACCCGATGAAACTGATGTTGGAAACCAATCTTTGATTTATGAACTAATTCATAATCATCTGCCATTTCTGCTGCTAATCACAACAGCGCCTATACTTCCTCAGGAAACTAAGGAAATTCGGCATGTCCACATTAACCCTGACCAACTTTTACAGATGCACCATAGAAAGCATACTATCGGACTGCATCACAGCCTGGTATGGCAACTGCTCGGCCCAGGACTGTAAGAAACTTCAAAGAGTCGTGAACACCGCCCAGTCCATCACACGAACCTGCCTCCCATCCATTGACTCCATCTACACCTCCCGCTGCCTGGGGAAAGCGGGCAACATAATCAAAAATCCCTCCCACCCAGCTTACTCACTATTCCAACTTCGTCCATCGGGCAGGAGATACAGAAGTCTGAAAATACGCACGAACAGACTCAAAAACAGTTTCTTCCCCACTGCCACCAGACTCCTAAATGACCCTCTTATGGACTGACCTCATTAACACTACACCCTGTATGCTTCATCCGATGCCAGTGCTTATGTAGTTACATTGTATATGTTGTGTTGCCCTATTATGTATTTTCTTTTATTCCCTTTTCTTCTCATGTACTTAATGATCTGTTGAGCTGCTCACAAAAAAATACTTTTCACTGTACCTCGGTACACGTGACAATAAACAAATCCAATCCAATCCAATCCAATCTCCCAGTTTTAACCCTCTGTTCTTCCACATGAGTTCTCACTACATCAGGAATTGAATTTTTAAACTCCTCCAAAAGTATAATTTCTCTGAGAGCTTCATACGTTTGATCTATTTTCAAAGCCCTTATCCACCTATCAAAATTACTCTGTTTGAGCCTTTCAAACTCCATGTATGTTTGACCAAATACTTTCTTAAATTTCTTAACTTTTGTCTGTAAGCTTCAGGCACTACTCATATGCACTTAAGATGGATTTCTTCACCTCCTCATACGTTCCAGATACCTCCTCCGGGAGTGATGCAAACACTTCACTAGCTCTACCTACCAGCTTTGTTTGAATCAGTGACACCCACATGTCCTGTGGCCATTTCATTTGTTTAGCTACCTTCTCAAATGAAATGAAAAAGGCATCCACTTCCTTCTTGTCAAACCTTGGCAATGCTTGGACATATTTAAATAGATTCCCACCAAGCCTTCGGCGATGACGCTCTTTCTCACTATCCTCATCACTATCCTCCAACTGTACGTTTCCCTTTACGTCTGCCAATTTTAACTGACCTTCATGTTTCATGGCCATTTTCTGAAGTTCAAGCTCCCTCTCTTTATCTTTTTCCCTGATCTGTATCTCCATTTCTTTTTCTTTTTGTTCTGTTAGGGTATTTCTTTCTTTTCTCCTTTCTTCTCTCTCCTTTTCTTTTTCCTCTCTCTCTCTTTCTCTCTCTTTTTCCTCTCTCTCACTCTCGTATTCCAGCCACTTTAATTCTTTCTCATGTTCCATTTGTTTAATATGCAACTGATTTTTTGCCATTTCCAATGAGTCAAACTCTATCTCAGGCAACTTTAAAAGCTTAAGGGCAGCACGGTGGCGCAGTGGGTTAGCTCTGCTGTCTCACGGCGCCGAGGTCCCAGGTTCGATCCCGGCTCTGGGTCACTGTCCGTGTGGAGTTTGCACATTCTCCCCGTGTCTGCGTGGGTTTCGCCCCCACAATCCAAAGATGTGCAGGGTAGGTGGATTGAACATGCTAAATTGCCCCCTAATTGTAAAAAAATGAATTGGGTACTCCAAATGTATTTTTAAAAAAAATTTAAAAGCTTAACCACCGCCAAAATTACCTCACCTTTTCGCATTTTGTCAGGTAATGTTAACTGCAATGTTTGTGCCAGACCCAACAGTCTGTTTTTACTCTCTGAAAGTAAGGTATCACGTGTTATCGTGTCCACCCCCAAAAACTTCTGAGCCTCTGAAGGAGCCATTGTTCACAACACTCTCCCCAATTAAACTAAAATACCACACCAGAAAAGCAACAATCCTTCACTGTCTTTAAGTTCACAAAAGCCAATCCAATAGATAGACTTTTATACCCCTCGAGCCCCCAATTGTTATGGGCAAGGCGTTTTCCGAGCATACGACTTGTTCTCCAGGTGTGATATTACAATTATGGACACATGGGTTTTTAAACTCAAAACAATGTTTATTCTTTGAACTCAACTTAACCTTTTAAATAAACATTGGATCTCTTAACACCCCTTACTTCAAGGATAACCCCGTCAATATTACAACACTAAATAATCCTTCAGTTATTCCTTTCAACATCCCAGACTTAACACCTTTAAACAGAAACACATCAAGTTAAAGGCTTTACTTAAATCACCCAAATGATCCAGAGATAGTCTTTATGGCAGAGATCCCAGCAAATCCAGCTCACTGCAAAACACTGACACACACCAAGCTCTTTTCCTCAAAACTGAAACTACAAAATGGCTGAACTGAGCTCAGCTCCACCCACTCTCTGACATCACTGTTTTATTAAAGGTACATTGCTTACACATCCATTTCTTAAAGGTACGCTCACATGACACAATGTATTGTCATGATCTGAAAGGGTAGCGGAAGCAGCTTCAACATTATCGTACAAACGGGAAGTGGAAATTCACTCTCCATTGTAGCGAGAGATCGGGACGCCATTCTTCCAGAGTCACAAACCATCGATGCTTGTCACCAGCTTCCCCAGTTTCCAACAGCCTCCCCAGACTAATTGTGACTTCAAATGTGTGGCCAACATGCACTTTGTCAGCGTCCAACATTTCTCAGTGCTCCTTACCAACTGGAGACTCAGCCCCTGTTGCCCACGTCTCCGCAACACCCCGATAACCCCAGCTGCCATGTATACATCATGTTGCCTTACCCACTTCGGCAACACCCAAGACAATCCCATAATGGACCAACATAGAATCCATACAGTGTAGAAGAAGGCCATTTGGCACATCAAGTTGGCACCGTCCCTCTGAAAGAGCACCCCACCTAGGCTCACTACCCCACTGCATCCACACAATCCTACGTAACGTTTGGACACTAAGGGGTAATTTAGCGTGGCCAATCCACCAAACCTGCACATCTTTGGACTGTGGGAGGAAACCAGAGCACCCGGAAGAAACCCACGCAGACACAGGGAGAAAGTGCAGATTCCACACAGGCAGTTGCCCAAGGCCGGGATCGAACCCTGAACCCTAACGCTATGAGGCAGCAGAGCTAACCACTCCAGATTGGTTACACACTCACTCTTGCATATCTTAAGAGATCATTTAGCCTTTGTTGACACTGTGACTGTGTTCATTGAATGACGCCATGGCTCATAACCACTGCAACTTCCATCCAGACTGCTTTTGTGTGGCTGGAGGTCTTCTCATCAGCAGGCATGAGGACCTCCTGCCTATCGCTTACAGACTTGAGGAGGACTCGCAGGGTATCATTATCAAACCCCTGGTGCTGCCCTTAGTCTTGGGCTCTGCTCTTGGCTCCATTCCCTCGGCCATCTGTGGAAAGACAAAGAGAGTTAATGGCTGATCCTGAAGTTAAACACTCGCTACTCATCAGAGGAATGGGTCAGCTGTATTCAAATGTTATTTATTCTCTGGAAAGATCCTGACTGTTTCAAAACCAGTGCAATAATCATTTAAAACCAAGTTCTTACCTCCTTCTGGATTTCAAATTCTTCTTCAGAGACAGTTTCAAAAGTACAAGTTACGGTGCAGCTGTCAGGTCCCATGAAGGGATGTGTTTATATAGGCGACTGTGACCGACCTCTGTCCCACTGTCCAAATGCTGATCGGGTGGGCTGCACATCTTTCCTGCATGTAGTTGGCAGGCTTCCCACCCAATTGACTGCTACACACATACCAGAAGGATGTGGAGGCTTTAGAGAGGGTGCAGAAGAGATTTACCAGGATGTTGCCTGGTATGGAGGGCATTAGCTATGAGGAGAGGTTGAATAAACTCGGTTTGTTCCCACTGGAACAACAGAGGTTGAGGGGCGACCTGATAGAGGTCTACAAAACTATGAGGGGCATAGACAGGGTGGATAGTCAGAGACGTTTTCCCAGGGTAGAGGGGTCAATTACTAGGGGGCATAGGTTTAAGGTGCGAGGGGCAAGGTTTAGAGGAGATGTACGAGGCACGTTTTTTACACAGAGGGTAGTGGGTGCCCGGAACTTGCTGCCGAAGGAGGTGGTGGAAGCAGGGACGATAGTGACGTTTAAGGGGCATCTTGACAAATACATGAATAGGATGGGAATAGAGAGATACGGACCCCGGAAGTATAGAAGATTTTAGTTTAGACGGGCAGCATGGTCGGCACGGGCTTGGAAGGCCGAAGGGCCTATTCCTGTGCTGTACTTTTCTTTGTTCTTTGTTCTTTGTTCACATTATCTGGTGTCTTTCAAAGGCACAGCAACAGGAGTCTGTGATCTCTGCACTTCTGGGTCAGACTCCCACCCACAGAAGGCGGTGGTGATGGGACAGGTGCAGGAACAAAAGATGAGTCCAGAGCAGTTCCTATTCATTTTGGCTGGTCAGTCACTAACAGTCCATGGGAGACTGATTAAACCTTCGTTGCTGAGATGCTATTTTAGACCCGACGAGATCCCATAAAAAACTGGTTATGTCTCCCTTCTGACGGGTCAGTCATCACTAGTTCTCCATTTTCTGTGCTACTTACACCTTGAGAGAAAAGGTGCAAAATTAGGGAGGCAATGACCGACACAACAAGAAATAATCTAAGCATCTCCTCTTAACATTCAATGGGATTACCATCACTGAATCCCCCACCAATCAAAATCCAAGATTGCCGCTGATCAGAAACCAAACTGATTGGGCAGCACGGTAGCACAGTGGTTAGCACTGCTGCCTCACGGCACCGAGTATCCCGGTTCGATCCTGGCCCCGGGTCACTTTCCGTGTTGACTTTGCACAGTCTCCCCATGTCTGCATGGGTCTCACCCCCACAACCCAAAAAGGTGATCAGGGTAGGTGAATTGGCCACGCTAAATTTCACCTTAATTTGAAAAAAAAGAAATGGGTACTCTAAATTTATTTAAAAAAACGAACTGGACCAGCCATATAAAACTAAGGCTGCAAGGGCTGGGAGTTCTGCAGAGGGTAAGTCATATCCTGATGCATAAAACCTGTCCACCCTCTGCAAGGTATAAGTCAGGAGAATGATGGAATACACTCCAGTTACCTGGATGAGTGCAGCTGCAACATCACTCAAGAAGCTCAATACCATCCAGGACAAAGGGTTGTCACCTCATCCACTACCTTAAATATTCACGCATTCTGCCACTGATGCTCATTGGAGTGTGAGCACTATTTGCAAGATTCAGTGTAGCAACTCACCAAGGCTGCTTCAACAGCAGGTTTCAAAGCTGTGAACTCTACCACCCAGAATTACCAGGGCAGCAGACACATGGGAACACAACCACATGTACGTTCCCCTCCAAGTCTCACACTATCATGACTTAGAACTATATCACCATTCCTTTACCGTCGCTGGTTCAAAATCCTGGAATGCCTTCCTATCAGTACTGTCGCGCTTCCTTTACCAAATGGATCCTGAGCAACTCACCACCATCTTCTCAAGGGAAATTAGGGATGTCTGAGTGGAGTTTGCGCAGTCTTCCCGTGTCTTTGTGGGTTTTCTCCGGGTGCTCCGGTTTCCTCCCATAGTCCAAAGATGTGAAGGTTAGGTGGATTGGCCATACTAAATTGCTTCTGGGTGGGGTTATGGGATAGAGTGGGGGATCAAGCCTAGGTGGGGTGCTCTTTCGGTGCAGACTCGATAGGCTGAATAGACTCCTACTGCACTGTAGAGATTCTATGATAAATACCGCCCTAGCCAGCAATGCCCATAACCCATCAACAAACATTTTTTTTTTAAATGGCAATATTCATTTTCCTAACAGATTAAGTACATTTCAGTTCTGAGAGCCCTTGTCACCTGAGTGGCATTCTTGGTGCTGATTTTGAACCACGATCCTCAAGGTAAAAGACCACTGTCTAGCCCACTGCACGATACAGGCGTCCAAGATGCACACTATGCGCTGTACACAACTGTGCAAAATGTATCATTCAGTATGTATTAACACACGTCTGATACCTGCTGAAGGAACTGTTTTTTGTGAGTGAATAATTTCAACTTTAATGCTAGGACTGTGTAGAAGCAGCTATGCTTGGGCAACAAAACCCAGCAACAGCACTGGAGCTTTTCTTTACACATCTCAAATTCACAATGAATGTAGTTGGTAAGTATCGTGCAATTGTGTAAAATACAATTGCATTCTTCAGTAAATATTGCCTCTCATGTTGTTGGTGAGGGAGGATGGAAATTCTGCAGGCAGAAGTAACTGGCCCCTATCCGCTCAGGACTCCACCAAGGTCTTGGCGAGTTAAGGGAGATCCCTCAATTTCTACACTCCAAGCCTGGACAATAACGAGAGCCAGGCGACTACAATTCTGTGAGTGAATACTTGTGGGGCCCAGCTTTCAGGCCCTTCCTGCCAATGGGATCTTGTGGCCCCGCAAATAGCAATGCCCCCCCCCCCCCCGCTCTGCCCCATGGCGGTATTTCCGGACGCACAGCTGGCAAACAAGGCAAAATAGATCCCGCTGCCGCCAATCAAAGGTGAGCCTCCTCTGCCACCTGAACACATATCACAGGAGGAGTGAAAATTCCCACCCAAGGTCTCACCTTTGCCAGCTCCTCCCAAGAGTCAGAGAAGAAGCAGGAAACTCTGGTATCAAAGACTTTTAGAAAACGATAGAGTCCAGTATAAAGGATGTAATAGCAGAGCATTGAGAAATAAATAATATAATTGAGCAGAGGCAGCATGGCTTCATGAAGGGGAAATCGCGCCTGACATGTTTATTAAAATTCTTTGAGGTGGTAACGAGCAGGATAGATAAAGGGGAACAGTCGATGTAATATACTTGGATTTCCAAAAAGATAAGGTACTGCATAAAAGGCTACTTAAGATATGAGCCCATGGTGCTGGGGTAGTATATTAGCATGGATAAAGGATTGGCTAGCTGACAGAAGACAGAGGGCGGGATTCTCCACTCCCGCGCCGAAGTGGCCGCGCCGTCGTGAACGCCGTTGAGGTTCACGGCAGCGCGAAACGGCCCCGATCCCGACCGATTCAGGCCCTGACAATGGGCTAGGATCGGGGCCGCGTCATCTACACGCGCCAGGCCTTGTCGCCCGCATAAAGGCGGCGCTGCATAGATGACGCGGCTGGCGCCACATAACTGGCGTCATCCGCGCATGCGCGGGTAGGCCGGCACTAACCCGCGCATGCGTGGTTGCCGTCCTCTCTAAGTCCGCCCCGCAAGAAGATGGCGGATGGATCTTGCAGGGCCGCAGAAGGAAGGAGGTCCCCACATTTGAGGTACCCCCTGGTGCAGGATCCCCCCTCGCACCCCCCCCCCCTGCAGGCCACCCCCCAGCGTTCGCGCGCTGTTCCTGACGGCAGCGACCAGGTGTGGACGGCGCTGGGGGGAACCCGCCGTTTTGGCCTGGCCGCTCGGCCCATCCGGGCCTGAGAATAGCGGGGGTGCCGGAGAATCACCATTTTGGGTGTCTCCGGCGATTGTCCAGCCTGCGGCCCGCGGAACTCGACCGGGCCGTTCCCGCCGCTTGGGAGAATCGCGGGAGGGCGTCGGACCGGCGTCCCGGGAAATTTTGCCGGCCCAGGCGATTCTCCCAACCGGCGTGGGAGTGGAGAATCTCGCCCCGAGAGTTGGAAAAAGAAGGACATTTCTGGGATGGCATTCTGTAACTAGCAGAGTGCCACAAGGATCAGGGCCGCAATTGTTTCGAAGGGGCTGAATTCTCCGGTTCCCCAGCCGCGTGTTTCATGGCGGCGCGCCTATCGCTGGCAGCAGGATTCTGTCTTCCCGCCACTTGTCAATGCAATTTCCCACTGAAGCAACCCCACGCCGCCACGAAACCCACTGGCGGGGGTGCACTGGCAGTGGGAAAAGTGAATCCCGACACCCGGACTATTCCGGTCAATATATATTGGTAACTTGGATGAGGGAAGTGAATGCACTATTTCCAAGTTTGCAGGTTACACAAAAATAGAGGAGAAGGCAAGTGGCGAGGACGACACAAGGAGTCTGTAGAGGGATAGAGACAGGTTAAGTGAGTAGGCTTGGCAGATGGAATATAATGTAGACAAATGTGAAGTTATGCACTTTAGTAGGAAGAATAAATTAGCTGAATATAATTTCAATGGAGAAATCTGCAGAAAGCTGCTGCACAGTGGGGACTTGGTGATCCTTGTGCAGAAATCACAAAAAGTTGGCTTGCAGGTTCAGCATGATTTAGGGAAGGCAATTTGTTACCTATCTGGGGTGCATAGAACATAAAACATACAGTGCAGAAGGAGGCCATTCGGCCCATCGAGTCTGCACCGACCCACTTAAGCCCTCACTTCCACCCTATCCCCATAACCCCTCCTAAACATTTTTGGACACTAAGGGCAATTTATCTTGGCTAATCCACCTAACCTGGACTGTGGGAGGAAACCAGAGCACCCGGAGGAAACCCACGCAGATAACGTGCAGACTCCGCACATACAGTGACCCAGCAGGGAATTGAACCTGGGACCTTGGCGCAGTGAAGCCACAGTGTATCCACTTGTGCTATCGTGCTGTCCATACATTTGTGCTGATTCTGCATCACGTGATCTGTAGTAACGCCGGCAGAGTGTTTGCGCAGGCTTTGAGCAGATCACCACCTTCATTGTACAAGCAACGCCCTTAATAGACCTCTCATCGTGATTTACAAGAACCAAGAGTGTGGGCACTGCCATACCTTTTCTCTTTGCAGCAACAAAAAACATAACAGGAGAGAAAACTGGAATCTGGAAAAGTGAACCTGTGGGAGTCTTTACTGAAGAAGGCTGCATCGTTAAGTGTGTTCATGGCTGAGATAGACAGATTATCATTTAGGAAGGGAATCGTGGGTTGCGAGGAAAAGGCAGACAAATAGAGTTGGGAATTTCAGATCAGTCACAAACTCATTGAATGGTGGAGCAGATACGATGGGCCGAATGGCCTACTTTTGCAGCTACATCCTACGGTCTTATTGTGCCTGGCCTCATCTCTCCCTATGCCAACAGCCCATTCTAGAACCTTCGACGCAAGATTAAGGATCCAATATGCCTGAGTCCCAATCAAACTTATTGCTCTTCTGACGTGAATTTGTCACACCTTTGGTGGAGGTGACTTTGTAGATGAGGCAACTCATGAAAACACAAACAATTATGTGGAAAAAAGTGTTAATTGATTTTAAATCATTTTGCAGTGGTTCAATGTGCCGTACGGATACTATCTGATTCATCCATCATCGGTTTGTACTCTCTTTCTTCCTTATCAATGTTACATGCAACACTATCAACTAATACCATGTAAATAGACTCAGTAGCCTGATATGCTGTCTTTCTACTCATGATAAATGACTGAAGAATAGTAAGACCAAGTGCTGAGTACTGCTACTGCATGAATTCAAAAGTCAACTTTAGATTTATTTTGATTGCATGAAAACAATTCAGTCGTGACCTTGGTTACTAGTAACTAATTAATGATGGATTACATTCACGTGTATTGAGCTATTCCATCACATAGTCAGTTTAAGGTTCATTCTATTTTCTGGGATCTCTAATTCTCGCTATCCTTTTTAAAACCATTTAAAGTACCCAATTATGTTTTTCCAATTAAGGGGCAATTTAGTGTGGCCAATTCACCTAACCTGCACATCTTTGGGTTGTGGGGGTGAGACCCACACAGACACGGGGAGAATGTGCAAACTCCACATGGACATTGTCCCGGGCGGGGTGGGAGTGGGGTTGGGGGGGCCATGATCGAACCCCGGTCCTCGGCGCTGTGACAGCAGTGCTAACCACTGTGCCACCCCAAATTCTCGCTGTCCTAAGGAAAGGCGCCTCGGTGATATAGTGGTTAGCACTGCTGCCTCACAGCACCAGGGGCCCGGGTTCAATTCTGGCCTTGGGTGACTGTCTGTATGGAGTTTGTACTTTCTCCCCGTGTCTGGGTGGGTTCCCTCCGGGTGCTTCGGTTTCCTCCCACAGTCCAAAGATGTGCAGGTTAGGTGGATTGGCCATTCTAAAATTGCCGCTTAGTGTCCAGAGGTGCATTGGCTCGGTTAAGGGGTCATTGGGATAGGGCGGGGAAGTGGGCTTGGGTGGAGTTCTCTTTCAGAACATAGGTGCAGACTTGATGGGCCGAATGACCTCCTTCTGCGCTGTAGGGATTCTATGAAAGAAAATATGGAAACCCATATTTCATGTTAACAAATGATAAATGTTCCGTCTTTATTGTTGGAAGCAATATTTCTAGATTTAGGATTCTTATCTGTAAAGATAAAAATGGGCAAGAAACTTAGACCATGATGAAGACTTATTGAGCATCCATTCTGTTATTTGAAAGAAAATATGCTTGGCTGGAGAAATAATCGCACTGCAATGTCAGGTACCGACTTCATCACTGGGTCCTGGTACAGTGTGTCAAGTGTGGCACTAGAGCGATCAAAGACATTCATAGAATGAAGTAGATACGTCACATCCAGGAGATAGTTTAATGTTGTGGAATTGCAAAGTTTCCTCATGCTGCACAAATCCACCTGACACTGTGTATTAATCAAATCTCAGTTAATCGATGACCATAAAGCCATGGAAGAACAAGAATAAGAGCAACAGATGGGCTTGCGGCAAGGCAAGGATTCAGTCCTGCTTTAGTACCAAATAGGTGTCACACTAATTTGTTGCCTATGCTGCAGCTATCTCTGTGTCTATCATTGTAAACTTCCTTTTTTAAAAAAATTAAAATTTTGGAAAAAGCAAATATGCAATTCCTCGAGTGTCTGAGGTTCTATCACATGACTCATATGACCAGGAGAGGTCCTACCTTAAATGCCAAGCCTATGATGAATTAGCTGATCTCAAGGGGATTGATAAGGCTGCCACAAAGCTAGGAAACAGAGGATGTGGGCCAGCTTCTGTAGAACCATAAAATTCCTACAGCGCAGAAGGAGGCCATTCAGCCTCTCGCGTCTACGCCGACCCTCTGAAAGAGCACCCTACCTAGGCCCAGTCCCCCGCCCTATCCCCATAACCCCACCTAACCTACACATCTTTGGACAGTCAGGGGCAATGGTCAGTGCACCTAACCTGCATATTTTTGGACTGTGGATGGAAACCAGAGCAGCCGGTGGGAACCCACGCAGACACGCGGAGAATGTGTGAACTTTACACAGATAGTCACCTGAGGCCGGAATTGAACCCGGATACCTGGCACTGTGAGGCAGCAGTGCTAACCACTGTGCCACCGTGCCGCTCGCTTCTTATTGTTGACTAGCGAGCTGTGTGAGAAGTTGCATGTGGGCATTAATTAACGACAGGATGGAGCCTGACAGAGAGGCTTTCCCTCCGTTCCCCCACCTCCACCCAAAATCAACCCAAGACAAACAAAGCACATTGGCAAGGTAGGGGACAGAGGATGGAATTTGTGAAACTGTGCATCGGCACAAATCAACACCCCAATTGGAGTGGTAATAAAAACACATGGCAGATCGCACTAAGCAAGTGGACCTTGTCATTGTCTCACAGAACAAATCCATCGTGAGCATCACTGTGCTTGATCCACCGCCACATTGCATTTATAGAAAACATTTAAGGTAACAAAATGCCTGAGACTCTTCGCAATGAAAAAAACTATGTGGATGACTCAAGATACGAGGGTGAAAGCAATATGGAGCAATGTTGAAAGCTTTCTGAGAACTGTGGCGGAGAGACATGTGATGGTTTGGAGCATCATGTCGGAAAAAGGAGTGGGGAGCCAGGGGGCAATACTTCAGAGTTTACGGCACCCTCTTCTGAAGCATGCTGTGTCTTTTTTTCAATCTGGATCACTCTAATCTCAGGGGTTACTTACTCCAGAGATTTAGCAATGGCTTGTTTGAATACGTTTGTGTGCCATGGCTGATAATGCCTGGTTACAATTGCACTGTGTCAGTATTAATCTAAAGTTTTGTTGTCCTTTTAATGGAGGCAGCAACTCATTTTAACTTTACAGGCAAATTGTGCACACATCTGTCTGTGTTTCTTTCTGAAATTAAAATTGCACTGAAATGCAAGTTCAGAAATTGGCTAGCTGGAAGATTGGATCAGAAATTGGCTAGCTGGAAGATTGGATCAGAAATTGGCTAGCTGGAAGAAGACAAAGGGTGGTGGTTGATGGGAAATGTTCAGACTGGAGTCCAGTTACTAGTGGTGTGCCACAAGGATCTGTTTCGGGGCCACTGCTGTTTGTCATTTTTATAAATGACCTGGAGGAGGGCGTAGAAGGATGGGTGAGTAAATTTGCAGATGACACTAAAGTCGGTGGCGTTGTGGACAGTGCGGAAGGATGTTACAAGTAACAGAGGGACATAGATAAGCTGCAGCGCTGGACTGAGAGGTGGCAAATGGAGTTTAATGCAGAAAAGTGTGAGGTGATTCATTTTGGAAGGAATAACAGGAAGACAAGAGTACTGGGCTAATGGTAAGATTCTTGGCAGTGTGGATGAGCAGAGAGATCTCGGTGTCCATGTACATAGATCCCTGAACGTTGCCACCCAGGTTGAGAGGGTTGTTAAGAAGGCGTACGGTGTTAGTTTTTATTGGTAGAGGGATTGAGTTTCGGAGCCATGAGGCCATGTTACAGCTGTACAAAACTCTGGTGCGGCCGCATTTGGAGTATTGCGTGCAAATCTGGTCGCCGCATTATAGGAAGGATGTGGAAGCATTGGAAAGGGTGCAGAGGAGATTTACCAGAATGCTGCCTGGTATGGAGGGAAGATCTTATGAGGAAAGGCTGAGGGACTCGAGGCTGTTTTCATTAGAGAGAAGAAGGTTAAGAGGTGACTTAATTGAGGCATACAAGATGAGCAGAGGATTGGATAGGGTGGACAGTGAGAGCCTTTTTCCTCGGATGGTGATGTCTAGCACGAGGGGACATAGCTTTAAATTGAGGGGAGATAGATATAAGACAGATGTCAGAGGTAGGTTCTTTACTCAGAGAGTTGTAAGGGCGTGGAATGCCCTGCCTGCAACATTAGTGGACTCGCCAACAATTCAAATGGTCATTGGATAGACATATGGACGATAAGGGAATAGTGTAGATGGGCTTTAGAGTGGTTTCACAGATCGGCACAACATCGAGGGCCGAAGGGCCTGTACTGCGCTGTAATGTTCTATGTTCTATGTTCTAACTCCTGTACCTGTTACACTTTTACACAAATAGTTTATTCAGGTTTTCAATTCAACTAAAATAGAAAATAATGAACCTGAAGTGACAAATTCAATAGCATCATATAGAAGCTCCTGTCTTTAGAAATGCAGCAACTTTGCCATAGCGACAGCATCCATTTAGTCCCCAATGACTATTTTGGGACACTTGCCTATGTTTACATGGGGCCACAGAACAATAGATGCCTGGCAGGCTGAAGCACTTTGATACATTAAACACAAACCAACCCCTTCTCATGAAAGCTCTCAATTGCATTGTGCTTTATCAAAGCATTCCATCTTGGTTTTGAATTACTGTTTCTTGCAGATTTTCATAACACATAATTAGTTTTATGTCAGCAGTAGCTTCAAAATTGGCAGTGAGTGGTAACATAAAATGCTTGGTTATTCAATTTGAAATGCAAATAAAAGGAGTAAAAGGAAGAGGCTTCATTTAACATTTGTTGCAATGTTTATGGAGTTCTCTAATGCAGAAGTTTTCCAAGGACATTTTGCCCCTGGATGAGCAGCGAGATAAAGTAAAAAACCTGTTGTCGACGGGCATTATCAAATCCATTCACTGTCGTCGACCATCTGTTTCTCGCTGGAGATTTGTTAAGAATCAGCTCTATAAAAACTTTTTGTCGAGATGCAGTTGGGGGGAGTGAAATTATTACAGGTACATGAGATCATGCAATATAGGGTACAGAAGAAAGTCATTCATCTTTGCATATCTGTACCAGCGCTACAGACTGTTGAATAGGAGATGTGTACTTCAATCCAATTTCCATGTCATTTCCCGATCTCCTCTTTTTATTCATTTTACTATCCCTTCCTCATTTAAATGTTAAAATAGTGTCTGCTTCAATGCCTACTGTAGTTAAGAATTTCCCGCTCTAATAACCTTCTGTAAAATAAAATGCATTGTCCAGCTCCTCTTTAGTTTTGCAGGTCACTTTATCCCTTTGTTACGAATGGGCAGGAATATTCAATCTTTGCCATCTCGAGGTTGAAGATAGTTTGAAAGCTTCAGGTGGTTCTCCCTTAACCTTGTCTGCTCTGATGAAAAGAAATCCCAATTTTTTGATCCCTCCTCCACACCATGATTCTCTTTCCTTCAAGTAAACCTTTGCAGTATTCTGTCCATGTCTCCAATAGTCTTCCAACATGTGCCTGGCTTGGCTGGGTGGGGACACTCTTGTCTCTCAGCCTGCAAGTGGATCCAAATCCCACTTAGACAGTGGCACCGAATGTAGTCTGATGTGCACCAAATAAATTGGGTTTGTTATTTTGGTGGCTGTCCATCTTTCATAAATAAATGGCAGTGTGTATCTCTTATAATGTAAAGTATTTGTGACTTCCATGAAGGGTCCATATTGACATTCAGCGGCATTATCATCACTTAATCCCCCACTATCAACAACCTGGGGGTTATCATTGATCAGAAACTGAACTGAACTAGCCACATAAGTACTGTGGCTACAAGAGCAGGTCGGAGGCTGGGAATTACGCAACAGGTAACCCACCTCCTGACTCCCCAAAACCTGCCCACCAAATACAAGGCACAAGTCAGGGGTGTGATGGAATACTCTACATCTTCCAACAACACACGAGAAGCTCACCACGATCCAGGGCAAAGCAGCCCGCTTGATTGGCACCCCTTCCAATCCCTGCACCACCGATGAACAGTGGCAGCCATGAGTACCAACTACAAGATTCAGTGCAGGAACTCACCAAGATTCCTGAGACAGCACCTTCCAAACCCACGACCGCTACCATCTAGAAAGAACAAAGAACAAAGAACAAAGAAATGTACAGCACAGGAACAGGCCCTTCGGCCCTCCAAGCCCGTGCCGACCATACTGCCCGACTAAACTACAATCTTCTACACTTCCTGGGTCCGTATCATAGAATTTTACAGTGCAGAAGGAGGCCATTCGGCCCATCGAGTCTGCACCGGCTCTTGGAAAGAGCACCCTACCCAAGGTCAACACCGCCACCCTATCCCCATAACCCAGTGACCCCACGGGCAATTTTGGACACTAAGGGCAATTTATCATGGCCAATCAACCTAACCCGCACATCTTTGGACTGTGGGAGGAAACCGGAGCACCCGGAGGAAACCCACGCACACACGGGGAGGATGTGCAGACTCCGCACAGACAGTGACCCAAGCCAGAATCGAACCTGGGACCCTGGAGCTGTGAAGCAATTGTGCTATCCACAAGGCTACCGTGCTGCCCCTGTATCCTTCTATTCCCATCCTATTCATATATTTGTCAAGATGCCCCTTGAATGTCCCTATAGTCCCTGCTTCCACTACCTCCTCCGGTAGTGAGTTCCAGGCACCCACTACCCTCTGCGTAAAAAACTTGCCTCGTACATCTACTCTAAACCTTGCCCCTCTCACCTTAAACCTATGCCCCCTAGTAATTGACCCCTCTACCCTGGGGAAAAGCCTCTGACTATCCACTCTGTCTATGCCCCTCATAATTTTGTATACCTCTATCAGGTCGCCCCTCAACCTCCTTCGTTCCAGTGAGAACAAACCGAGTTTATTCAATCGCTCCTCATAGCTTATGCCCTCCATACCAGGCAACATTCTGGTAAATCTCTTCTGCACCCTCTCTAAAGTGTGGCGACCAGAATTGAACACTATACTCCAAGTGTGGCCTAACTAAGGTTCTATACAGCTGCAACATGACTTGCCAATTCTTATACTCAATGCCCCGGCCAATGAAGGCAAGCATGCCGTATGCCTTCTTGACTACCTTCTCCACCTGTGTTGCCCCTTTCAATGACCTGTGGACCTGTACTCCTAGATCTCTTTGACTTTCAATACTCTTGAGGGTTCTACCATTCACTGTATATTCCCTACCTGCATTAGCCCTTCCAAAATGCATTACCTCACATTTGTCCGGATTAAACTCCATCTGCCATCTCTCCGCCCAAGTCTCCAGACAATCTAAATCCTGCTGTATCCTCAGACAGTCCTCATCGCTATCCGCAATTCCACCAACCTTTGTGTCGTCTGCAAACTTACTAATCAGACCAGTTACATTTTCCTCCAAATCATTTATATATACTACAAAGAGCAAAGGTCCATGCACTGATCCCTGTGGAACACCACTGGTCACAGCCCTCCAATTAGAAAAGCATCCCTCCATTGCTACCCTCTGCCTTCTATGGCCTAGCCAGTTCTGTATCCACCTTGCCAGTTCACCCCTGATCCCGTGTGACTTCACCTTTTGTACTAGTCTACCATGAGGGACCTTGTCAAAGGCCTTACTGAAGTCCATATAGACAACATCTACTGCCCTACCTGCATCAATCATCTTAGTGACCTCCTCGAAAAACTCTATCAAGTTAGTGAGACACGACCTCCCCTTCACAAAACCGTGCTGCCTCTCACTAATACGTCCATTTGCTTCCAAATGGGAGTAGATCCTGTCTCGAAGAATTCTCTCCAGTAATTTCCCTACCACTGAAGTAAGGCTCACCGGCCTGTAGTTCCCGGGATTATCCTTGCTACCCTTCTTAAACAGAGGAACAACATTGGCTATTCGCCAGTCCTCCGGGACATCCCCTGAAGACAGTGAGGATCCAAAGATTTCTGTCAAGGCCTCAGCAATTTCCTCTCCAGCCTCCTTCAGTATTCTGGGGTAGATCCCATCAGGCCCTGGGGACTTATCTACCTTAATATTTTTTAAGACACCCAACACCTCGTCTTTTTGGATCACAATGTGACCCTGGTCCAGAGGACCCCACATTGTGAGCAATCCCATTTCCCTTCCCTTAGGCCTGTAAGAGAAACTCTTCTGTCATTCAGTCGCTCTTGTCTGCCACCCTATCACAGATCTTCTTTTGTCCTTGTCCCACCCACCATTTGCTCAAAATCTATTAAATCTCTCAACTTTTCACATTTCTGATGGAAGTTCATCGACCCGAAACATAAAGGTCACGATTTAAGGGGGGAAACAAACAGAGACAGTTGCTCACCTCCTTGTGGAACGTGCCTTTGCAAGGAAGGTCTGGAGAGAGATGCGGTGGTATTTGTCGAGGTTCGTCCCGAGCAGCTCTGTGATACTGGATCCTGTGCTCTCAGGGCTGTTCCCAGGGACACACACCGTAGACATGCATCAACTGCTGCTGGAGGGTCATCAACTCGGTGGGATAAAAAGATACCAAAAACTGTGCCAATATTGGTTTCTTTGGAATGCCTGAAAAAGTTAAAGATTATGTTATTCCTTTGAGTCTCTGATTCCTGCGTTGGTTGCACAGTCACTATTATTTTAAAAGAGTCACAATGCATGGAATTATCATCGGATTAGAGTGAGAGCCTACTGTGTATCCATCGCCTCTGATTCCTGATCCGAGAGCATTAAACAAATTCTAGTCAGTCATTTGGATGCGTTCACAAAATATTTTCTCTTTTAGCAATAAATCATTCAGAGGTCCCGGATAAAATTCTCACTGACATATAATATAAAGAAATAAGAGTGAGTACCTTCCCTTTGTGCATTTCAATTATTTATAACAGCAGCGAGGGTCCATTAGCAACATCATAAAATTCTATATTTGAAAACCATCTAAATTTACCTCCTTAATGGCTTCATTTTAAACCGAGTATTTAGCCTTTGCATTCTCCCCCTATTTTACTGCTTTTGTTTGGAATTTGGTGATGATGTCATCATGCAGCTAAGTAAAATATATAAGTGACAAGGGCACAATTGTGCACTTTTCAGGCAATTTAAACACCGACAATTTTGATGACCTTGTGCATCTCATTGACGTTGCAAGAAATTAATTTTTCGTCATTCTCAAGATAAACTCGTGACTTCCCCCATCAGCCCGCGAGCTTAACCGAGCTGAGGTAAAGATAGGAAGAAATGCCCAGGTTCAATTTCCAGTCAGTGTTAGGTTGCAGGTACTAAATTCTGCCGATGCTGGAAATCTAAAATAAAAACCAAAACTGCTGGGAATGCTCGGCAGCTCTGGCATCATCTGTGAAGTTCATGTTTCAGTTTGATGTCCTTGGCGAAGTTGCTTTATCGCATCTGGCAAAAGTAGTGCTGGGATGGGAAGGGTCTACATTTTCTCGAAGATTCCCCGACTTGGGGAGATGAACAATACCATCAGGAATTCTGTTCCGAGACATTGGCCAAAACGTCGGCCGTGGCACAGTGGACAGCTGAGTCAGTGAATTATGGGTTCACGTCCTACTCCAACGACTAGGCACGGTAGCACAGTGGTTAGCACTGTTGCTTCACAGCGCCAGGGTCCCAGGTTTGATTCCCAGCTTGGGCCACTGTCTGTGCGGAGTCTCATGTTCTCCCTGTGTCTGCGTGAATTTCCTCCGGATGCTCAGGTTTCCTCCCACAGGTCCCGAAAGACGTTCTGTTAGTTGAACTGGACATTCCTAATTCTCCTTCTGTGTACCCCAACAGGCACCAGAACGTGGCAACTAGGGGCTTTTCACAGTAACTTCATTGCAGTGTTTATGTAAACCTACTTGTGACAATAAAGATTATTATTATTATTAGAGCACAAACCCTAAGGTGACATTTCAATGCAAAATGAAGGGAGTGCAGCAGTGTGGGAAATGCTATCTTTCAGGTGAGAGATTAATGTCTTCTCTTATCAAGTGGAGGTTAAAGATTGTTTGATATTCTTTCATGAAGACCAGTGCGTATGAGGATTCTCCCTGGTCAGTATTGACCCCTCAACCGACATCACTAAAATAGATTCTCAAATCACCATCACATTGGGCTGGATTCATCGGCCGTGCCCGCCGCAAGATCGCCATGGCCGGGATGTGGACCATGTAAAGGTCCATTGACCTCGGGCAGTCATTTCCGGTCGCCTGGCGAGCACTGCTGGAGAATTCTGCCGTTTGTGTTTTTTTGAAAATATTTTTATTGAACTTTTAACTTTTTATATCAAAATATACAACTAAAACAATGCCAACGTCAACATTAAAAATTACAATCAACAGCAGTAACTCCCCCAAAACAGAAATACAACCCAAACAAACAATCCCCCCTCCCGCCAAACCCACCCCCCCACTAACAATGACCAATTCCTTAATGTGCCAAAATGAAAGGCCGTCATCTACAGTACAGCCCTTCAATCAAGCCCCACACTGTAAATTTGATCTTCTCAAGGTATAGAAACTCCATCAAGCCACCTAGCCATGTGGAGGCACCAGGTGGCATCACCTATCTTCAGCTCAACAGAATTCACCTCTGAGCAGTCAACACAGCGAATGCCAGAGCATCTGCCCCTGTGAACGTCCTCAGTTCTGACCGATCTGAGACCCCATATATAGCCACTGACAGACAGGACTCTAAATCAACATTTAGGATTGCCAATGTGGTGCGAAAGAAAGACACCCAAAAACCCACCAATTTGGGACAGGACCAGAACATGTGCGTGTGATTCGCGGGCCCTCTCGAACACCGCTCACACCTATCCTGAACATCCTCAAAAATTTGACTCATTCGGGCTTTGGTGAGGTGTACCCTGAACACCACCATGAGCTGAATCAAACTCAACCTGGCATTCACCCTGCGGAGGGACTCACGACCCACCTCCTCCTCCAAATGGGTCCCAACTCCTCCTCCAACCTGGCCTTCACCTCTTCCATTGGGGCCTGCTCCAACCCCAAGAACCGTCCAAATATCCCAAACATGCTGCCTTCATCTGACCCTTCGCAGAAAAGAATCCACTCCAAAAAAGTGGATGGTAGCGCCACTGGGAATGTCGATGGTGTCCTACGGACAAAATTCCGTTCCTGGAGGTACTTAAATGCATCTGCCCTATGATCACATTGTTGTTTGTGAAACCTTGTTGTGCACTAATTGTTTTTCATTACAAATTTGCTGCCACATTTTCTACAGCAGAAGAGTGCCAATATACTGAGAGTACTTCATTGTAAAGAACTTTAGATGTGAGGTTGCGAAAGGCATTCTGTAAATGCACCTTTCCCTTCTTTCGTCCCGTCTGTGCAGGCAGTTAGTTAGCACAGAGTAACATGTAATGTCAGGACTCAAACATAAATATTGGTCACCAGAGTGGACTACAGAATAATGATTGGCACCCATGTTACAATGGGTGTGGTTCTCCCCAAAAGAAATTAAGTCCCAAAGCCAGCGGGCCTAAATGGGGAACGCGCAGTCGAGGCCATACATTGCCCTGTTTTGTACAGTGGGGAGCTTTTTAAATGGCTTCCCGATCTCAGAGTCCCTCAAAGCGATCCTGACCTCATCCCCCAACCCGAAAGTACTGTGGAGGATCTCCGCCCAACCACACACGCAAGCAGGGCACCCATCGGCCTGATTGTGCATTCACACAGAAATTGCCAGCTTGGCAGTCTTCACCCTTCCCAAAGGACTTGCAGCTAGGGGCGTCTCATCCACTGGGAATCCCCCAGGAAAGCCATACCATCTGGTTCCTGTTTGTGGGTACCAGTGCCAAATGACACTCGCCCAAGGTCTCTGAAGCAAAGTGGATGAATCTCACTCAAAGTCTCTGAGGCAAAGTGGATGAATCTCAAAGTCTCGGGTACCTTTGTAGCCACTTAAAATGGCCAACTCCCGATTCAAAATGGCGAACGGCAAAGGCTGATGGGAAAGTCAGCCAACAGGACAAAAACGAGCAGCTGCAGGTTGACTGTGTATTTACCTCTGGAAAGGCCAGACAAGATCGATACCAGCAACCATCAGCATAACAAAACACCAGCCACCTGCATACTAATGAGCAATCCCTGGGAACAATAAGCAACATTTAGATACATAAAGCAAAACCAGACTCTTCGGCGCCAGCAGAAGCCTACACAAAAGGAGGTGAACGACCACCTCAAGGCCGCCCATCGATCAGGGAATCGCTCCAGCATTGGAGAAAATCGAACCAAGCGATTGGGACAAAGTCCAATCACTTGGGACCAGGTACAGGGTCCGCCCCGAAAGGCGGGAAGCCCCTGTGGACTATAAGAATTGAGCCCCAAGTTTAAGGCGCTCTCTCTTCCACCGCTTGCAGCTCTCTTCACTCGTTCTTCACACTTCAACAGCCGCTCAAAATTGTAAGTCTTACTTCAACGCTCGCTACGAGATAGGCGCTCCTCGCTATCAATCTGTACCAACTTTGAATCCCGCAGGCTCAGAACCCGAACGAAAGGCCATTCGTTTCCCTGACCTGGTGGGCCAGTTCCAAGTTAAGTATAGGCCTGTTAGTTGTAAGAAGTAGCTTGGACATAGAATTTATGCATGAGTAGTGATTACTGTGTATAATAAATGTGCTTTGATTTAAATCTTACTAAGCGGTGTATTGGATTATTGATCATTACTCGGACCTGAACCACGTGGCGGTATCAGAAAGATACCTGGCGACTCAAGAGCAAAGGTGGTAGAACAGAGCAATTAAACTAAGGCAAAGTTAGCAACACCTTGGGAATCTGCACATTAGAGTGAGGCCAGATGTCCCGTTCTAATATGCAGATTTGCCAAGAAATGATTCCGCCCACAATGGGCGGGAATTACTTGGCTGTATCTTGCAAGACCTTGTTGGATCTTGCTGGGCATTGTGAGCTGGGTAGATCCTGAGAGTGGGGTCTCCTGGCTTTTATTGGCCACACTGTGCCATGGCGAGCTGCTTTTCGGGTGCAGCATGGCATTTGGATTGCGCCCTTACTTTTCACTGTACCTCGGTACACGTGACAATAAACAAATCCAATCCAATCCTTTATCTCAGTGAGAAGCTGATACCTCCCAAAGAAGAGGGACAAAGATTTACTAACTGGACGAGAAAGACCCTCATGATCTGGAACATGTATTGCACCAGAGCGCGTTTGTGCATCTTTTACTTTCTTTTTTTGGCTGATCGGCATATTGATGTTATAGTTTGGGCATGGCACGGTGGCGCAGTGGTTAGCACTGCTGTCTCATGGCGCCGAGGCCCCGGGTTCAAATCCCGGCCCCGGGTCACTGTCCGTGTGGAGTTTGCACATTCTCCCCATGTCTGCGCGGGCCTCACCCCCACAACCTAAAGATGTGCAGGGTAGGTGGATTGGCCACGCTAAATTTTGAAAATAAATTATAGTTTGATCATGATATGAAGTGGGGGTCAAAGCATAATTAAGCCTACATAATTTCCTTTCTAAACAAATCCTTCCCTCATACGTGGCCTGGAACTGGCAAAGCAGTCTGTCTGGCTGTCATTTAAAGCAGAATTTTATATCACTAAATAAGGAAGCAATTTTAGAAGGGGATAATAAATTTGGATCACTTTGAATAAATAAATCAAGTACTTACTCTTCACGCTGGTGATTTTCTTCATGCAGCAATGTTTGTTCTTTGTCGTTTACATGTACTAAAAGCTACATATATTAACACACATAGAAGTAAGTGGCTCAATTGGCTGGGGGACTGATTCGATGTGGAACAACCCCAACATCATGGATTTAATTCCCGTAGCGGCTGAGTTTATCCATGAAGGCCCGGCCTTCTCAAGCGCGCCCTCTCGCCTGAGGTGTTGTGACCCTTTGCAAACGCAAAGAACATGTGCACAAAATTACACCTATTGCAGCTAAACAAGACACGTGACAGCCATTTCCTGGTTCATTCCTCAGGGCAAAGCCTTGAACAATCAGAGTCAAGCCACCCGGTTTAAATTTTAAACAGTGCTTGGTGCAACTGGTGCATTCTCCATCAGAGTCCGATTGCCAATTGATCCGCACTCTCTTCCCACACGGTATAAATTTGTTGTTTTCCTTTATATTGGTATTCTTGTGATTGTCTTGATGAGTACAAGATGAAAAGCTTTGACAAAATGTCTTCATTTCTCAGCCGTACTCAGAATGTAACATTTTGGGGTAGATTTTGAATGGGTGATAGTCACATCTCCTTATATGTCTCTGTCACATTCCGGGCAGGATTCTCGGGTCTCCCAGCTGCGTGTTTCTCGCCGGTGCACCGTTCGCTGGCAGCGGGATTCTCTTTCCCTGCTGCTTGTCAACGGGATTTCCCATTGAAGCCACCATTTCAGTGGGGTTGTGCTGAGAACCGAAGAATTCTGGCCTTCGTTAACTTCAATGGAAATAACATTTGGAAGAAGTGTAAAACCAGCTGTTGATTCACCACCACGCCCATCATCTTCTTTTTAAAAAATATATATATTTTATTAAAGTTTTCAAACACAATTTTTCCACCTTACAAATCAACAAAAAAGATAACACAATAACTAATAGATAGCATTATTTAAATAAAATAGTGAACTAACAAAGTAACAAAAAATAGTGCTCCCCCCCCTCCTCCACCCCAACCAGAACAAACAGGTTGCCCCGCCCCCCCCCCTCCCCCTCTGGGCTGCTGCTGCTGACGATCTATTTTCCCTTAACGTTCCGCGAGATAGTCAAGGAACGGTTGCCACCGCCTGGAGAACCCCTGAACCGATCCTCTCAACGCAAACTTCATCCGTTCCACTTTTATGAACCCTGCCATATCGTTTGTCCAGGCCTCCACGCCGGGGGGTTTTGTTTCCTTCCACATGAGTAAGATCCTTTGCCGGGCTACCAGGGACGCAAAGGCCAGAATATCGGCCTCTTTCCTGGCTCATCTGCTATCCCAAATATAGCTAACCCCCAACCTGGCTTGACTCGGACCTTCACCACCTTTGAAATCACTCTTGCCACTCCCCTCCAGTACTCATCCAGTGCCGGACACGACCAGAACTTATGTGTGTGGTTTGCCAGGCTTCCCAAGCACCTCCCGCACCTGTCCTCCACTCCGAAGAACCTGCTCAGCCTTGCTCCCGTCATGTGTGCTCTGTGTAGGACCTTGAATTGTATCAGGCTAAGTCTGGCACACGAAGAAGAGGAATTTACCCTACTTAGGGCATCAGCCCACAGACCCTCCTCAATCTCCTCCCCAGCTCTTCTTCCCATTTCCCCTTCAGCTCCTCTACCAGCGCCTCCCCCTCGTCTCTCATCTCCTGATATATTTCGGACACTTTGCCCTCCCCAACCCATACCCCCGAAATCACTCTATCCTGGATACCCTGTGTCGGGAGCAGCGGAAATTCCCTCACCTGTTGCCTCGTAAACGCCCTCACTTGCATGTATCTAAAGATATTCCCCGGGGGCAACTCATACTTTTCCTCTAGGGCTCCCAGGCTCGCAAACGTCCCGTCGATAAACAAATCTCTCAATCCCCTAATTCCTGCCCGATGCCAGCTCTGGAACCCGCCGTCCATCCTTCCTGGGACAAACCTATGGTTGCTCCTGATCGGGGACCACACCGAGGCACCCGTCACACCCCTATGTCGCCTCCATTGCCCCCAGATCCTTAATGTTGCCGCCACCACTGGGTTCATGGTATACCTTTTCGGGGAGAGCGGTAGCGGCGCCGTCACCAGCGCCTTTAGGCACGTTCCTTTACAGGACGCCATCTCCAGCCTCTTCCACGCCGCCCCCTCTCCCTCCGTCATCCACTTGCAAACCATCGCCACATTGGTGGCCCAGTAATAATCGTCCAGATTCGGCAACGCCAGTCCCCCTCTGTCCCTGCTGCGCTGCAGGAACCCCCTCCTTACCCTCGGGGTCTTCCCTGCCCACACAAAACTCATAACAATCCTATCTATTTTCTTAAAAAAGGCCTTAGTGATCAAAATGGGGAGACATTGAAACACAAAAAGAAACCTTGGGAGGACCATCATCTTAACCGCCTGCACTCTGCCCGCCAATGAGAGCGGCAGCATATCCCACCTCTTGAAGTCCTCCTCCAACTGCTCCACCAGCCGCGTCAGATTGAGTTTGTGTAAAGTTCCCCAGCTACTGGCTACCTGAATCCCCAAATATCGGAAGCTCCTTTCCGCTCTTCTTAGCGGCAGGCCGTCTATCCCTCTTTCCTGATCCCCGGGGTGTACGACGAAAAGCTCACTCTTCCCCATATTAAGCCTATATCCCGAAAAATCTCCAAACTCCCTCAATATCTGCATAACCTCTGTCATCCCCTCCACAGGATCCGCCACATACAGCAGTAGGTCATCTGCGTAGAGTGACACTCGATGTTCCTCTCCCCCTCTAACCACCCCCTCCATTTCCTACAGCCTCTCAATGCTATGGCCAGTGGTTCAATTGCCAGTGCGAACAGTAATGGGGACAGGGGGCACCCCTGCCTTGTTCCCCTATGTAACCGAAAATACTCCGATCTCAGCCGATTTGTGACTACACTTGCCACTGGGGCCCCATAGAGGAGTTTAACCCAACTGACAAACCCCTCCCCGAACCCAAACCACCTCAGCACCTCCCATAGATACTCCCACTCTACCCTATCAAATGCCTTCTCTGCATCCATCGCTGCCACTATCTCTGCCTCCCCCTCCGCTGGGGGCATCATTATCACCCCCAACAGCCGTCGCACGTTAACATTCAGTTGTCTCCCCTTTACAAACCCTGTCTGGTCATCATGCACCACCCCCGGGACACAATCCTCGTCGCCAGCACTTTTGGCAGCAACGTGGCGTCTACATTCAGGAGTGAGATAGGCCTAGATGACCCGCATTGCAGCAGATCTTTATCTCGCTTCAGGATTAATGATATCGTCGCCTCCGACATTGTCAGGGGTAGAGTCCCCCCTTCTCTGGCCTCGTTAAAGGTTCTTGCCAACAGCAGGGCCAACAGGTCCACGTACTTCCTATAAAATTCCACTGGGAACCCGTCTGGTCCCGGGGCCTTCCCTGCCTGCATGTTCCCCAGCCCTTTAGTCACAATCGTCCACCCCGATTGGCGCCCCCAGACCTGCCACCTCCTGCTCCTCCACCTTCGGGAATCTTAGTTGGTCCAAAAACTGTTGCATCCCCTCTTTTCCCTCCAGGGGTTGGGACCTATATAGCCTCTCATAAAAGGTCTTAAACACCTCATTTACCTTCCCTGCACTCCGCACCGTAGTTCCCGTTTCATCCCTAGCTCCCCCTATTTCCCTCGCCGCTATCCTCTTACGAAGCTGGTGGGCCAGCAGCTGACTCGCCTTTTCCCCATATTCGTATCTCATCCCCTGTGCCTTCCTCCACTGTGCCTCTGCCTTCCCTGTGGTCAGCAGGTCAAACTCCGTCTGAAGTCTTTGCCTCTCCCTATATAGTCCTTCGTCCGGGGCCTCCGCATATCTTTTATCCACACTCAAAATCTCCCCCACTAATCTCTCCCTTTCTTTGCCCTCTTTTTTCTCCTTGTAAGCCCTAATGGAGATCAGCTCTCCCCTAACCACCGCCTTCAGCGCTTCCCATACTACCACCACCTGGACCTCACCATCATCATTGGCCTCCAGGTACCTTTCAATACATCCCCGCACCCTTCCACAGACTCCCTCATCCGCCAATAGTCCCACATCCAGTCGCCAGAGTGGGCGCTGTTCCCTCCCCTCTCCTAGTTCCAGATCCACACAGTGCGGGGCATGATCTGAAATGGCTATGGCCGAGTACTCCATTCCTTCCACCCTCGAAATCAGTGCCCTACTCAAAACAAAGAAATCTATCCGGGAGTAAACCTTATGAACATGGGAGAAAAAGGGAAAACTCTTTGGCCAACGGCCTAGCAAATCTCCACGGATCCACTCCACCCATTTGCTCCATAAATCCCCTGAGCACCCTGGCCGCTGCCGGCCTTCTTCCGGTCCTGGATCTAGACCGATCTAACCCTGGATCCAGCACAGTATTGAAATCCCCCCCCATTACCAGGCTTCCTACCTCCAGGTCCGGGATACGTCCCAGCATCCGCTTCATAAATCCCGCATCATCCCAGTTCGGGGCATATACATTTACCAGCACGACCTCCATTCCCTGCAATCTACCACTCACCATCACATATCTGCCACCGTTGTCCACTACTATATTCCTAGCCTCGAATGACACCCGTTTCCCCACCAATATAGCCACCCTTCTATTTTTCGCGTCCAACCCTGAGTGGAACACCTGTACCACCCATCCTTTCCTTAACCTAACCTGATCCGCCACCTTCAGATGTGTCTCCTGAAGCATGACCACATCTGCCTTCAGTCCTTTTAAGTGCGCGAACACTCGGGCCCTCTTAATCGGCCCATTTAGGCCTCTCACATTCCACGTGATCAGCCGGATTGGGGGGCTCTAGGCTAGTCCCACGTCCAGGTCCCGCGCACCCACCAGTCCCCCAGGCGGCGCACTCCCGTCCCGACCACCTCTTCCCTTGCCAGCTTCCTCTCGATCCCAGCGGCAGCAACCCAGTTATTCCCCCCCCCCCCCCCCCGCTAGATCCCTATCTAGCATGGTTACTCCCCCCATAATGCTTCCGAAAGTCAGCCGACTCCAACTGACCCCGGCTTCCCCCGCATTCTCCTTGAACCCCCCCTGTGTGTGGCACTCTCATCCTCCTTGCGCCTATCTTCCCGCCATCATCTCCCTAGCGCGGGAAAAAACCCGCGCTTTCCTAGATCAGCCCCGCCCCCTATGGCGCAGCTCCCCCTACAGCCCCGTTCCCATCCCCCACCTGTGTCCCTTTTTCCACCGGCGCCCACATTTCTCAGTGTCCCCCCGTGAAAAAAAAAAGGGATTTTTCTCTTCCCTTTCCCCTCCCCATCTATCATCCCAATACGGTGAACCTCCCATTCCCCAATTTACATTTCTGTACATCAACAACGTCATCTCCCCCATAGCATCAGTCCCTCAGTTCTGGTCCAATTTCTCTTCTTGGATGAAGGTCCATGCCTCTTCCGACATTTCAAAATAGTAGTGTCTGTCTTGGTGCGTGACCCACAATCGCGCCGGCTGCAGCATCCCAAACTTTACTTTCTTCTTGTGAAGCGCCGCCTTGGCCCGATTAAAACTCGCTCTCCTTCTCGCCACCTCCGTGCTCCAGTCCTGATACACGCGTATCACCGCATTCTCCCACCTGCTACTCCGTACCTTCTTGGCCCAGCTCAGAACGGCCTCTCTGTCGGTGAAGCGGTGAAATCTCACCACTATCGCCCTTGGTGGTTCTCCAGCCTTGGGTCGCCTCGCAAGGACCCGGTGAGCCCCTTCCAATTCCAGGGGGCCCGAGGGGGCCTCAGCTCTCAATAGCGAATGGAGCACCGTGCTCACATAAGCCCCAACGTCAACTCCCTCCACTGCCTCGTGAAGACCCAGAATCCGGAGATTCTTTCTCCTCGACCTGTTCTCCAGGACTTCGAGTCTTTCGACACACCTCTTGTGTAGCGCCTCGTGCATCTCCATTTTTACCGCTAGGCCCAGAATCTCATCCTCGTTCTCAGCTGCCTTCTCCTTCACCCCACGGAGCTCTATCGCCTGGGCCTTTTGCGTTTCTTTTAGCCCTTTGATTGCCAACAACATCGGCGCCAGCACCTCCTTCTTTAATTCCTCCACACACCGTCAGAGGAATTCCTGCTGATCCGGCCCCCATGTTGTCTGGCCTCCATCCGTCGCCATCTTGCTTCTTCATTCTCTTCCCTGCCGCTGCTCCAGAGGATCCTTCGTAATCTGGCCACCACCTCCGATCTTTTCCATACACACTAGGGAGGACTCCTTACTTCGTCACCCCACACTGGGTTTGGTCCGAAAAAATTTCCGTTGGGGCTCTCAAAAAGAGCCCAAAAGTCCGTTCGAGCGGGAGCTGCCGAAACGTGCGGCTTTGCAGTGCATCGCCCCAACCGGAAGTCACTACCATCATCTTCTATCACACAGAGTCAAAATCTACCCTTTAGTAGTTAAATATCTGTTTCCCTTCGCTAACTGAAACATTAAACCTTTTCCATATCTCATTTCATCAAAGTGCAAATTCCCTCCAGACACAATGGACACACTTGCGTCAACTTAAAAGCATCAGAATTTAATTTTCTTCCTCTCTTCCGTGTTCAGTTCCTTTGCGGGCGCACATCATGCGAGGAAGGTCACCGGCAGACCCCTTTTCTCCTCCTCGCCAATCTGTGGACTCTGGCTAATAATGATGCTGTACACCTGAAAGATGTACCTTTGTTAACCTACCCTGTGCTCTGATAGCCCTCCTGGCCCCTGCCTGCAGTGCTCCATCTGACCTGAAGCAACTCTTCCATTGAAAATGATTTGGTTAACTGATCTCACTGGAATTTGTCGATGTCATGTTTGTCCACTGGTTGCAATATGCTGAGCTGCGGAGTATGTGGTTATCATCAGCGTTTAGTTGGGTGTGTCCGCCTATTAAAGGATGTGCTGCATTTAACCTTACCTCAGTCGACTTGCAGGGACTTACCTACCTACAGTCAGCAGCAGCAGCAGAGATAAAACAACTGGAGAATGGCTATTTTTAATGGCATGAGAAAGTTCTGGAAGGTGTGTAAAAGGCACAGTGCAACTAGACGTAAAAACGTGTGGTTTAAAGATAAGTCTACTCGAAAGAACTGCGACCGTTCTGCTCTCACAGGGGCGTATAGATTACAATTGTTTTCCCTCGATGTCAGTTTTGTGCACTTGATTGAGAGAGGAAAGTCTGTTACTTGCATCGTTGCGTGCAGGGCCAAACAGTAGTTTGCAATATAATACCATTCAGCCCATTTGCTTTCGTACAACACAGGTCAGAGCTATTTTATCATGTTCTTAGAGGTTGAATTATGTTTACCCTATGAATCTTCTCTGACAGAGCAGTTTTGCGTTAGAGAATAATGAAGGGCGAAGTAAAGATATTGAGAGCGGCCCTAAATTATCTATGGTTTGAAGGATCCTGTAAAATGTTGGTGTGCACTGATGGCTCTGTAGGTGAAGTGTAGGGTTGCTCCTAATTTCAAAGTATTGGAAGCTGTCAGCTCTGTGCTGGGAATGCCAGCAGCAGTGTAACTTAATAATATATTGATTGCTGTGAATGTGGAAATTCAGTTTGTATAATAAAGACATCTTGTCCAAGCATATATTCAGCACTTGGAGATATTTTTTCTATCTCATTTTGATAACATTCTTTAATAGATAAGAAAGATTGTTTTTGTTTTATGTTGGGTGACTGCATACTTATTTACCAAAGAACCAGACTTTCTTCATAGAAGATTTTAAGTGAAGTTTTTTAAAAATCACTGATAATGTTGGGATGATAACAGAAATATTATGTAAAATCTCACTCAGGGTAGATTAACATGTGAATAAAAAAATAAGTCTAATGTGATCGTTAATATTGATGAGATAATCGACAAACCAGAACCTCAAATTCCTTGCTGATGTTTAATAAAATCAAAATTAGATGCAAGACTGAGAATTGGTCTATTTACTTATCGTGATGTCTGATGCAGAGTTAAGTACGCAAGGCCTAATTACAATGGGTAGCGCTTCACACTGCCCAAGCAGACCCTGTCAAAGTATTAAATGGGAGAAGTCTGTTTGTAGTGGGCAGAAGCTGTTTTTTCTTCAGCAGATGGGAAATTGTTTGCATGCCAAGTTGTGCCACTAATTAATTATTAATTGGAAGAAAATGCAGGAACCGTAACTTCATTATTGCAAAGTTGAGATTGTAAATTATTAATTTTCTTCAGATTGTCACTTTAGACGGACAGTAGAAAACGAGAGGACAAGTCTCTGTTGTTTTGCTCCGGCAGGAGAGAAGTGTTTGATTCAAGGCTTTTTCCAGTCCAGTTGAATGTAACTTGGAGAAGGCAGGAAAAGAGATGTTGGAGGATAACCACATTCTCATGACATTGGGCTGAATCTTCCTGAAGGTGGACATTTTGCAGCGTACCCCATTAGTTAGACCCCCCTCCATCCCGCACTGTTCAGCTCAAATTTAGGATTATAACTTGCTGTGACTATAAGCTGCTACTTTTTTTTCTTCATGCTTTCACGGGAGGTGGGCGTCACTGGCAGAAGGCGAGCATGTGTTGCCCATCACAAATTGCCCTTGCAACTGATTGACTTGCTAGTCCGTTTCAGAGGGCAGTTTGGAACCAACCACGTTGCTGTGGATCTGGAGTCACATCTAGGCCAGGCCAGGTAAGGATGGCAGAGGAGGTTTTACCACAATCGATGATGAGAGCTGTCATACTGAGGCTAGCTTTATATCTCAGATTCAGCAATTGAATTTAAGTTCCATCATATCCCCTGGGCCTCCGGATTACTCGTCCAGTGATATTACCACTATGCCACCATCTCCCCTTGAGAATGACATGGTGAGGACAAGGGGCTTCTACAAATGTAGCCCATGGCCAGACCAATAATGTGTTCTCTATATTTTCAATCGATGGCATCAAGGGGCGGGATTGTGGGGTTGAGATAGATGATCAGCAAGGTTCATAATAAATGGCAGGATCAGGCTTGAAGGGCCGGGTTACCTCCCCCAGTTCCTATTTGGTCCATGTAACCAATGAGATTTTAGGGTTGAGAAAGGAACAGAGGAACAATGGTGAATCAGAGTCAAATCGGGTATCGAGAGAGGGAACGAAAGAGTGAACATAGAGAGAAGAAATAAAGAGACAGAAAGAAAATCTTCTTAAAAATTGCAATTTAACATTTAAAAAATCTCTAGTAATTTTAATTACTACATACAGGAACGAGGGTGAACAGTTTAATTGGCTCTCGTTCTGGGCCGGAGAGTTTGATTGACGTTAAAGTGACAATTATCATGTCATTAAATGAATGCATTTGCTGTTCAAGTCCAGCCCTAACTTCCTGTAGTCAACTTAATGTGCAATGCATGTATAAATGCATATGTTTTTAAAATAACAGGGAGGCTAATGCTGAGATCTGTCATGGGAGAGTGATGTCAATATACAAGAAAGTACCACGCATTCATGGTGTAACTCTCCGTCTCCAAACTGCTGGCCGATTTGCAAATTAATGTATGTTGTTAATACAGTGTTATCTTTCCACCAAGATCCAGTCCAAAATAAATGAATTCACTGGAGGATAATTTGGAATTGCGTTTACCTCCCCAAGTTTGATTATTTCAATTCAAAGTTAAGCATCAACAAATATGATGAAAACATTGTTAACACGGGAAATCATGGCTAACACATGTAAGCACAGTTAACGAGTGAAAGGTTAGTAATGATTATGTGCGCCAACAATAGTGAAATGGCGGTTACAAGTGTTGTCAGGACTGGTTACTTAACTTTGCATGCCTACACATCACCATTCCTTACCCATTAATTCACTGTCAAACGCAGAGGATTGGAAAAAAGCACATGCAAACACTTCTTCAGGAAAAAATGGAGCAGCGAATGAACTGTCAAGCAAGGGAACAAGCTCACCTGATAGAATGAGCATGTTATTACGGGTGGGAAGCCACCCTTGACTAATTTATTCAATTCCATTAAGAAAGTGACAGAACCAATACATGGGAGAGAAAAAGTGAATGAAACTTACTTGGATTATTTACTTCTGGGCTGATTATTGGGATCCACACCATGGGGTTGATCGGAATGTATTAAAATGGTCTGGCAAATGGTTAGTCGCAGGCTAGTTCATGGACGCTTATCCATCGTCATGATTGAAATGCTTGAAGGCTTGGTTTGCATGTGATTTTTTTTTTACTCGTTCATGGGATGTGGGAGTCGCTGGCTGGGCCAGCATTTAATGTTAGATGTTTAGCTGCTGTTGTATAAAGAGTCAAAATCTCTGCTTCTTTTCACCAACACCTTTATTTCACTTTAACAGACTCTGCACAAAACTCTAACATCACATCACCTGCCACAAAGGCCCCTTTACATATCAGTGTCAATTATTGGATACTTAACATAAATGAGACAACTAATTGGAATGTCTCTTAACCCATTACTTAACAGTCTCCCCTTTCTTGGAGAAAAAAAACATAATTAGGTGAAAACAAAATTACAAGAAACTCAAAAACACACACGCAATTTCCCCCCCCTTTTTTTTTCATTTTTGGAAGAAGAAAAAAAGTCACAGAAACAGCCCTTCATTAACAATATCCAAACGTTTCTGTGAGCTAGCCCCTCTTTTTGTAAAACAGTCTGACAATTGATAGCTACTGTCGACCCATTTAATTTTTGCTATTTCTCCTCTGTCTAACATCTGTTTCAAACTTGCGATGTCTATCCTTTTTTCATTGACACTTTTTGTAGAGTGCACATTTTCCCACAGGAATTTATTGTCAATGTGACATTCAATAGGTATATTACCCAAATCCCCCAATCCCAAAATTTCTGTCAATATCTGAGATATATAAAAGGCCATATCCACCGCCTCTACAAGGCTTAACGTCTCAGCAGCCAAAGTGCTTTTGACCACTCTCCTTATTTTCTTTGATTCCCACACAAGAGGGCAACATTTATCATTGTTCCCCAAAAGAAAAATGATAAAACCTCCTGTGCTCGAAACCCCATCACGTAAATTTGCATAGGACGCATCTCTATAAACTATGAGTTTCAAGTGCCTAAGGTCACCTAAAACCGGGAACCTCAAAACACATTCCTGCATTTTTAGTTTGACAAACGCTTTATTTGCTCTTATTATGTCTTCCACTTTGGGATCATTCATTTTTGTACTTAACTCTAAGACACCAAAACTCACATCCGGTCTAGTGTGTCTACCTAACGAATTCAGTTGCCCAATTAAACTTTGCAGTTGCTCTTTTTCCATCTTTGAAACCATTGTGTCTTTTTGTGAAACCCGGCCACAGCTAATTGCTATTGGGCTGATGCTTTCCAAATAAGATTGCTGATGTAAAGTTGCCCCAAACTTTTTCTGTCCGATTTCGAGTCCAATATATTTAAATGCACCAGAAGCCTGACTTCCAATCCTGAATTCTTTCCTCAAATCAAAGATTACAATAGCTTCGAAATCACTAGTCCCACCCCACAAAAAATCACCGACATGCATCATAAAGATGCCAGAAAGATTTCCTTTATAGTGCCTGTAAAACATTGCCGGATCTGCTTTCAACTGGCAACAGCCTAACTTTAACAAAACTGACCTTACCGAAAAATACCAGACTCTAGACCCATCATTTAATCCATATACACAATTGTTCAACTTCCAGAGTACCCTTCTGTGTTAGCTGCCTCTTTCGGAGGATGGACAAAAATGTTTCTCTTGAGCTGATGCCCCTGCAAGAAGGAAGATAGGCATTCCTGTGGCTAATAGAGCCAAGAAGATCTTGAAAATAACCTTTCCTGCCCTAGGTGAATCTACCCTTGAATCCTGATCTTCTATGTTTTCTTCAAATCCCCTCGTCACAAACCTGGCCTTTGCCTTATAAGTTCCATCCGGAAGAACCTTTTCCGTGCAAATCCATCTGTGGGATAGAGTGTTGGACAGTTGAAAGCATAATGGTATTGAGAGTCACATCAAAACCATTGATTTATCAGACCCCGGGCATTTCTGGGGTTCATCTTCCTATTGTAGGTTCAAACTGGGTTTCTGTCTTCATAATTTCCGGGTCCCGATCTTCTATAGTCTTGGACTGTGTTTGTAGCCGTGCGATTTCGCCATCCTGTTTGTAGTGTATCTTCCATATTCTGCTTTATTGCAGACTAACCTATTTGGGTCATCAGAGCCATCGGAATCGAATGTTTCTCCAGAAACCTTTTTAAAGCTTCTGTCATTAGATCGAATAAGGTATCCTTATCTGCAAACTGAACTCCTGTCAAAACCAGGAGCCTATCCATGTTGCTCACTCTAGCACAGTCAAGTAATTTAAAGGCCAACACAGACTGTGGAAATTCCGTGTTGTGTTTCTGCAGCCTTTTATATAGTCTGCCAAATTCCATTATATAATCTTCCATGGAGAATTCCTCTATTTTCCGGAACCTATCAAAATCCGACCATGCTTCATACGCACTTAACAAGTCATCCTTTTTATAAATCTTATCCATATAATGTAATAGAGTCTCCAGACCTTCTTCTGAGTCTAACTGTTCCAACTCCAGCTCAGAAAACACTCAGAAAACACAATAAACGGGGTCTATGACTGAGGGAAGGCAGAGGGCATGACCAGATACGAAATGAATACTTTGAAACTGTCTTTCGCAAGAAAGAAAGTGCTACCAAACTCATAATGAAAGATGAAGGGGCTGTGAAACTGGCTAAAAATGGATGAATAAGAATGACTCACTGCAGTTAAAGTTAATGGCCGGAATTCTCCGGCAATGAGATTCACTTTTCCCGCCAACAGCACACCCGCGCCCGCAGGTTTCCCGGCGACGTGGGGTGGCTTCAGTGGGGAAATCCCATTGACAAGCGGCAGGAAGAGAGAATCCCACTGCCCGCGAACAGTGCACCACCAAGAAACACTTTGCTGGAGGACCAGAGAATCCAGCCCAATAAGCCTCTCGGCCCAGACCAGATGAATCTGAGTGTGGGCAGCACGGCAGCATTGTGGATAGCACAATTGCTTTACAGCTCCAGGGTCCCAGGTTCGATTCCGGCTTGGTTCACTGTCTGTGCGGAGTCTGCACATCCTCCCCGTGTGTGCGTGGGTTTCCTCCGGGTGCTCCGGTTTCCTCCCACAGTCCAAAGATGTGCAGGTTAGGTGGATTGGCCATGATAAATTGCCCTTAGTGTCCAAAATTGGCCTTAGTGTTGGGTGGGGTTACTGGGTTATGGGGATGGGGTGGAGGTGTGGACCTTGGGTAGGGTGCTCTTTCCAAGAGCTGGTGCAGACTCGATGGGCCGAATGGCCTCCTTCTGCACTGTAAATTCTATGATCTATGATCTATGATCTATTGAAGGAAGTAGAGAAATTGCAGAGGTATTGGCTGTGATCTTCCAATCCTTAGTTAGAGGGATGGAGCCAGAGGACTGGAGAATTGCACATTAACACCCCTGTTCAAAAAGAGTGTGAGGATAACCGCAGCAACTGTGGACCAGTCAGTTTGACCTTGGGGAAGCTTTTAGAATTGATTATCCAGGGATAAAATTCACAACCGCGTGGAAAAGAGCGGATTATTTAAGGGAAGCCAGCATGAATGATCTGACATGATTTAGTTTTTTGGTGAGGGAGCAGAGACGGTTGTTGAGGATAATGCGGTTGCTATGGTGCACATGGACTTCCAAAAAATGTTTCATAAAATGACACATGGAACATACAGTGCAGAAGGAGGCCATTCAGCCCATCGAGTCTGCACTGACCCACACTTAAGCCCTCATTTCCACACTATCCCTGAGCAGAGTTGCTCTTGCAGAGATTCTGTAGACACGAAGGCCGAATGGCTTCATTCCATCCTGTAGGTACTGTATGATTCTATGAATTTAGAGGAAGAAGTTGTCTCCTAAATTTCAAATGACATCATGTAGGGAGACATGCCAAATGATGAATATCAAAACATCTAAATTCAAAAAGGATCTTGACCAGCTCTTGGCCAGTGAGTGAAAGAAAGTAAAATTATGACAGGGAAGTATAAATTGAAGCGATCTGGCAGAGGGTAGGTCATTTTGGATTTTGTGCCAGTAGCAAATGTACTCGGAGGAGGAGAGAGCTCTTGAGACTTTGGGGGGCTAATCATTAAAACCTACTCCTAGGTTTTAAAAAATTCTAAAATAGTGCAACAGGAAACTTTAATAGGTTTCAAGCAGGAACTGGATAGGTTCTTTGTCACCAAATAGGATTCAGGGTTATCAGGAATGCACCAAAGTAACAGAGTTGCTTGGTGGACCTGATGTATTGAAAGGCAATCTCCTGTCTGAAACTTATCGCGGGCATGCTGATACTAACCCTATTTGTCCATTGTCATGAGGGAACAGTAAATCAAAAGTGTTGCACGTCGCTCTCTCATTGCATTTTCGTAGAATCCCTCAGTGCAGAAGAAGGCCATTTGGCCCATCGAGTCTGCACCAACCCTACCAGGTGCACCCTACCTAGGGCCACTCAGCCACCCTATCCCCATAGCCCCACCTAACCTGCGCATCTTTGGACACTAGGGACAATTTAGCATGGCCAATCCACCTAACCTGCCCATCTTTGGACTGTGGGAGGAAACCGGAGCACCCGGAGGAAACCCACACAGACACTGGGAGAATGTGCAAACTCCACACAGTCACCCGAGGCCGAAATTGAACCCGGATCCCTGGTGCTGTGAGGCAGCAGTGCTAACCACTGTGCCACCATGCCGCCTCTTGGAGCTAATTAATTTAATGCAAAAAACTGCATCAACAGAGTTTCTCAGCAGGGTAGTGTTCACTATCAGTTTAGCAATTGAAAATTAATTTTAATTAAAAATGCTTCTTTGTTTTCTTTCCAGAATGTAATGAGCTTATCAGCCTTTTCTCACTGTTCGAACCTAATTGGAACAAATTGTCTTGAGTTTGGAGAAATGACGCCTCTGCAGGGCAATACTGTAACACCCAAGGGATGGGATTTTGATTTGATTTGATTTATTATTGTCACATGTATTAGTGTACAGTGAAAAGTATTGTTTCTTGCATGCTGTACAAACAATGCATACCGTACATAGGGAAGGAAGGAGAGACTGCAGAATATAATGTTACAGTTATAGCAGGGTGTAAAGAAAAGATCAACTTAATACGAGGTAGGTCCATTCAAAGGTCTTATGGCAGCAGGGAAGAAGCTGTTCTTGAGTCGGTTGGTACATGACCTCAAACTTTGGTATCTTTTTCCTGACGGAAGAAGGTGGAAGAGAGTATGTCCGGGGTGCGTGGGGTCCTTAATTATGCTGGCTGCCTTTCTGAGGCAGCGGGAATTATAGATAGAGTCAATGGATGAGAGGCTGCTTTGCATGATGGACTGGGCTACATTCACAACCTTTTGTAGTTTCCTGCGGTCTTGGGCAGAGCAGAAACCATACCAGGCTGTGATACAACCAGAAAGAATGCTTTCTATGGTGCATCTGTAAAGGTTGGTGAGAGTCGTAGCTGACATGCCAAATTTCCTTAGTGTTCTGAGAAAGTAGAGTCGTTGGTGGGCTTTCTTAACTATAGTGTCGGCATGGAGGCTCGCTCATGTGGAATTAAATGTCAGCATAGACCATTTGGGCCGAATGATCTTCCTCTGTGCTCTGGGCTCAATATAAATGGCAGATAATTGTTCAGAGTTTTTCCGAGCTGGAAAACGTCCAACTCTATAAAAGAGAATGTAGTGAAGGACAGGTCATTAATATTTCACGGCAAAGCTTCAATCTCTCATCTCTTGATTCGGACCACGCACTGTAATGTCACATGACCATCTTTAAGACCACAGCTGTCTTAATATAGTTGGTGTGTTGTAATAGTCTCGGTGTTTTACTTAACAAACATGTTCGGAGTACAAAGGCTGAATTGCAGTGTGACTGACCTCAAAACATTCATACAGATTAAGTTGACAAGTTAAAAGCAGGGAAACATGTGACAATTATGTCGTAACAAACCTCGACGAACAAATTCAACTGGTAATAGGGAAGTGGTGGGCGGAATATTGAAAGAGGGAACCAAATTAAATGATATTAAAACTACAAACCAATACACCATTCCTACATTACAGGCACTGAGCACATGCAGATTTCATCATTTAATTAGTTCACTTAGAGCCACAACCATGTAAGGCCCACATCGGTACCTTTTTGTCCAACATCTCATGGAGTTGTATTTGATTGTTGTAGGCGTGCTGGTGGCAACCAGTTCTGAAATTGGGTAGATTGCACATTGGAATTGTCCAAACTTAGTTTAAAAATATCAACTGTTCTTCCATGTAGAGTTTCAAGGTTTGTGACAAGAATGGCATTGTCAAACGACTGATATTAAGGACCTAATATCAGTCTCAGTGCATACATGTATATTCTTCCGATTTGAGCAGTTTAGGTGTGTGCGAGGCCAGGGTGCCACACAAGCACAGCATATTCAACCAAGGGATGGATGTGGCTAGTGTGGATGTTTAATGTATTCTAAACACTGGGCTGGATTCTCAGGTCCGCCAACCCCATTTTCCTGGGCGACAGGCCCTCGCGACAGCGGGATTTTCCTTTCCCGCCACCTGCCTCGGGGATTTCCCATTGTGGCCACCCCACGTCGCAGGAAACCCGCAGGCGAGGGTGCGCTGCCTATGCAATGGCGAATCCCGCCAGTGGAGAATCCAGCTCACTCTCTTTGTAATTAATTTCAATGGCAACGGAAAAACCTCAGCATCATTTGCCTAATACAGGGTGACTGCCTCTGACGAGCATAGTTGGTGTAAGTAACAGGAACTGAACTATGTTTCCATATAATCATTGTTATTACATCCAATCATTGCTAAAACGACCATTCATTGTTATCACATCTAAGCACTCCTCATCTATTCCTTCACAGTGAATATGCGCAATCATTCCTGACCTGTTCAATTACCAAGATGTTCATCCACTGTTTAATAGTGGTTGCTGAGATAAATAACGCATCAGCGTGGCAAGAATGGTCATCAGTTACATTAATTGTATGCGTTAATCCACGGAACCAATATTAATGTTTACCCAATGTTTGTATATTTAGTTATTACACCATATGACTGCACAAGATAATATATCTATGCAACAAAAAAGAAGACTTTTCCGGAAGAGAATTTTACAGATTCCGTGAAGATTGTTTGACATTTATGTTTTGGTGCTCCTCTATACTCTATGAGCTCAGATAAATAGCCAGATGTTCCTGGATACTTGTAAACTCAAGGCAAACATTTGTATAAGAACCAAGTTGGAAATGATAGATATTCTATCAGACAGGTCAAGGATGATTTGTTTTACAAAAGATACACTTAATGATACATAGAAACATAGAAAATAACAGCAGGAGGAGGCCATTCGGCCCTTCGAACCTGCTCCGCCATTCATTATGATCGTGGCTGATCATCAAGTTCAATATCCTGATCCCGCCTCCCCCATATCCCTTGGTCCCTTGAGCCCCAAGAACTATATCTAACTCCTTCTTGAAATTACACAATGTTTTCGCCTCAACTACCTTTTGTGGGAGTGAATTCCACAGATCCACCACTCTAGGGTGAAGACATTTCTCGTCACCTCAGTTCTAAAAGGTTTACCCCCTATCCGCAAACTATGACCCCTAGTCATGGACTCCCCCACCATCGGGAACATTCTTTCTGAATCTACCCGGTCTAATTCTGTTGGAATTTTATAAGTGTCGATGAGATCCCCCTCACTATTCTAAAATCCAATGAATATAATCCTAACCAACTTGTTATCCTCCTACGACAGTCCCGCCATCCCAGGAATCAGCTGGTAAACCTTCGCTGCACTCTCCACATAGCAAGAATATCCTTCCTCAGTTAAGAACATAAGAACTAGGAGCATTCCATCTGCCAGACCCTAGCCCATTCACTTAGCCTATCCAAATCCCTCTGCAGACTTCCAATATCCTCTGCACTTTTTGCCTGACCATTCATCTTAGTGTCATCTGCAAACTTGGACACATTGCACTTAGTCCCCAACTCCAAATCATCTATGTAAATTGTGAACAATTGGGGGCCCAACACTGATCCCTGAAGGACACCACTAGCTACTGATTGCCAGAGAAACACCCATTAATCCCCACTCTTTGCTTTCTATTAATTAATGAATCCTCTAACCATGCTACTACTTTCCCCTTAAAGGCATTCATCATTATCTTATGCAACAACCTCTTGTGTGGCACCTTGTCAAAAGCTTTCTGGAAATCCAGATATACCACATCCATTGGTTCTCCTTTATCTACCGCACTGATAATGTCCTCAAAAAATTCCACTAAATTAGATAGACACATCCTGCCCTTTATGAACCCATGCTGCATCTGTCCAATGGGACAATTTCTATCCAGATGCCTCGCTATTTCTTCCTTGATGATAGATTCCAGCATCTCCACTATTAACAAAGTTAAGTTCACTGGCCTATAATTACCCGCTTTCTGCCTACCTTCTTTTTTAAACAGTGGTGTCACGTTTGTTAATTTCCAATCCGCCGGGACCACCCCAGTGTCTGGTGAATTTTGGAAAATTATCACAAGTGCATTTGCAATTTCCCTAGCCATCTCTTTTAGTCCCCTGGTATGCATTCCATCAGGGCCAGGAGACTTGTCTACCTTGAGCCCCATTAGCTTGCCCATCACTACTTCCTTAGTGATAACAATCGTCTCAAGGTCCTCACCTGTCATAGCCTAATTTCCATCAGTCACTGGCATGTTATTTGTGTCCTCCACTGTGAAGACCGACCCAAAAAACCTGTTCAGTTCCTCAGCCATTTCCTCATCTCCCATTATTAAATCTCCCTTCTCATCCTCTAAAGGACCAATATTTACCTTAGCCACTCTTTTTTGTTTTATATATTTGGAGAAACTTTTACTATCTGTTTTTTATTATGAACAAGTTTACTCCATCTTACTCTTCTTTATAGCTTTTTTAGTAGCTTTCGGTTGCCCCCTAAAGATTTACCGATCCTCTAGTCTTCCACTAGTCTTTGCCATTTTGTATGCTTTTTCTTTGAATTTGATACTCTCACTTAATTCCTTAGATACCCACGGTTGACTTTCCCTCTTTCTCCCGTCCTTCCTTTTTGTTGGTATAAACATTTGCTAAGCACTGTGAACAATCGCTTGGAAGGTTCTCCACTGTTCCTCAACTGTTCAAAGACTTCAATAAAGTCTTTGCTCCAGTCTACCTTAACCAGCTCTTTTCTCATCCCATTGTAATCTCCTTTGTTTAAGCACAAAACACAAATGTTTGATTTTACCTTCTCACCCTCCATCTGTATTTTAAATTCCACCATATTGTAATCATTCCTTCCGAGAGGATCCCTAATTATGAGATCATTATCAATCCTGTCTCATTACACAGGACCAGATCTAGGATTGATTGTTCCCTCGTAGATTCTAGGAAACTATCGTGGATACATTCTATAAACTCCTCCTCAAGGCTGCCTTGACTGACCTGGTTAAACCAATGGACATGTCGATTAAAATCCCCCATGATAACTGCTGTACCATTTCTATATGCATCAGTTGTTTCTTTGTTTATTGCCCGCTCCACCGTAATGTTACTATTTGGTGGCCTATAAACGACTCCTATCAGTGACTTTTTTGGTTTACTATTCCTGATTTCCACCCAAATGGATTCAACTTATCCTCCATAGCACCGATGTCAACCCTCACTACTATCCGGATGTCATCCTTAAATAACAGAGTTACACCGCCTCCCTTACCATCCACTCTGTCCTTCCGAATAGTTTGATACCCTTGGATATTTAGCTCCCAGTTGTAACTATCCTTTAACCATGTTTCAGTATTGGCCACTAAATTATCGTCATTCACAATTATTTGCGCCATCAACTCATTTACCTTATTCCAAATACTACGAGCATTCAGGTAAAGTACACTTGTGTTGGCTTTATACCTCCTTTTTGAATCTTAACACCTCTATCCTCTGCTAAGTTATTTTTCCTTTTAACTTTTCTCCTAATTTTCCTTATCGTTGAACACATATCTTCATGTAATAACCTGCTGCTTCGCTTGCCATTAATGTTTTTACTTCCCGTTTTATTCCTTTTAGTATTACTGGGCCTATTCACTGAGCTCGTCTCAGTCACTGTACCTTGTACTGTCGCCCTTTTTGATTTTTGACTACGGCTTCTCTGCCGTTCACTTTCTCCCTGACTGCCTTATGTTTCTGTCCCCGTTTTACTTCCATCCAACTTCCTGCGTCGGTTCCCATCCCCCTGCCCCATTAGTTTAAACCCGCCCCAACTGCACTAGCAACCCCCCCCCCCACCCACCCGAGGACATTGGTTCCAGTCTTGCCCAGGGGCAAACCATCCAGTTTGTACTGGTCCCACCTCCCCCAGAACTGGTTCCAATGCCACAGGAATTTGAATACCACCCTCTTGCACCATCTCTTGAGCCACGCATTCATCCTATCTATCCTGTCATTCCTACTCTGACTAGCTCGTGGCACTGGTAGTAATCCTGAGATTACTACCTTTGAGGTCCTACTTTTTAGTTTAACTCCTAACTCCCTGAATTCAGCTTGTAAGACCTCATCCCATTTTTTACCTATATCGTTGGTGCCTATATGCACCACGACAGCTGGCTGTTCACCCTCCCACGCAGAATGCCTCCCTACAGCCACTCCGAGACATCCTTGACCCTTGCACCAGGGAGGCAGCATGCCATCCTCGAGTCTCGATTGCGTCCTGAGAACCGCCAATCTATTCCCCTTACGATTGAATCCCCTATCACTATAGCCCTGCCATTCTTCTTCCTGCCCTCCTGCGCAGCAGAGCCAGCCACGGTGCCATGAACCTGGCTGCTGCTGCTTTCCCCTGTTGAGCCATCTCCCTCAACAGTATCCAAAGCGGTATATCTGTTTTGCAGGGAGATGTCTGCAGGCGACACCTGCACTGCCTTCCTACTCTTTCTCTGTCTTTTGGTCACCCATTTTCTATCTCCCCCAGTAATTTTCACCTGCGGTTTGACCAACTCAGCGAATGTGCTATCCGCGACGCACTCAGCATCGCGGATGCTCCAAAGTGAGTCCATCCGCAGCTCCAGAGCCGCCAAGCGGTCTAACAGGAGCTGCAGCTGGACACACTTCTTGCACGTGAAGGAGCCAGCGTCAGTGGACGTGTCCCTGAATCCCACATCGTACGCGAGGAGCATGACACTGGTCTGGGATCTCCTGCCATGTCTTAAACCTTAGATTAACTTATACAACTACAAGGCCAAAAAACAAATGAAAAACAAACAAAAAAATAGACAGTGAAAAGAAAAACTACTTACCAGTCACCACTACTTACCAGCAGGTCCTCTCTTGGCCAATCTAATCACAGACCTCCTGTGACGTCACTCTTCAGTTTCTCCCCAGTCTAAACCTCAGATTCACCGATGACTCGCTTTCCTTCCCAAGATGCTTTCTGTCCAACCGCTCACCTTCGCTCCTGAAAAGGAAGGCCGCGTCCCCGAGCTAGGTTTTTAGGTCCACAAAAAATTAGCCATGATCTCATTGAATGGCAGAGCACTCGAGCGGCCAGATGGCCTACTCCTGCTCCTAGTACTTAGGTTCTTATATTCCTCCCACAAGTCCCGAAAGACGTGTTGTTAGGTAAATTGGACATTCTGAGTTCTTCCTCTGTGTATCCGAACAGGCACCGGAGCGTGGTGACTAGGGGCTTTGCACAGTTACTTCATGCAGTTAAGAGTCAACCACATTGCTGTGGGTCTGGAGGCCAAACCGGGTAAGGATGGCAGGATTGCCGCATGGGTGACACAGTGGTTAGCACTCCTGCCTTATAACGCCATGGACCCGGGTTCGATTGCAGCCTTGGATGACTGACTGCGTGGAGTTTGCATATTATCTGCGTGGGTTTCCTCCGGTTTCCGCCCACAGTCCAAAGATGTGCACGTTAGGGTGATTGGCCATGCTAAATTGCCCCTTAGTTTGCACAAAGGGGTGGGGGGGTGGGCCGACCTAGGATGCTCTTTCAGAGGGTTGGTGCAGACTCATCGGGCCAGATGGCCTCCTTCCAGACTGTAGGGATTCTATGATTCTATGATTTCCTTCCCGAAAGGTGAACCAGATGGATGTTTACAATAATCGGCAATGGTTTCATGGTCATCATTAGACTTTTAATTCCAGATTTAAAAAATTAAATTCAAATTTTACCATGTGCTGTGGTGGGATTTGAACTTGGGTCCCCAAAGATGTACCTTGCATTACTAGTCTAGTGACAATACCACCATGCCACCCCCTCCCCTTACCGCAATATCAGAGCTGTCCTTGGATAAATACATTAAATTCTACAATCATCAGTCATAATAAGTAACTGGGCCAACAATGGATGAACATTAGAAATGATTACATGGATTAACATGTATAATTAATCCCCACCGTGATCATGAATTATTAAAACGGTGGAAATGTCCCAGGTGTGTTGAAGGTCATTCGGCTTGAATAAGGTGGATCATGCAGGTGAATGGTGACCTGGAGTTTAGTTCAGCAACTTCCAGCAGGGCGCAGTTCAAGAGCGAATGATCTTTGCTAAAGATTTATCTGTTTCTCGTCTCCTCCCTCATACAATTAAAGAATTTAGGAGGAAATACAGGTCAATGACACATTAGCTGCGAGAAGGGTAAATCAGCCTTTTCGCTTCCCGTACTTTGATGCCTTCTGGTGTCAAACTGACAAATTTTGAGGGAATTTTATGACTAGAATACGATAAAAATCCGCCCTAAGGCGCAGCTCACCAGTGTTAGGAGTTTGATCATTTAAAGAAGGACAAGGTGGGAGTTCCTTTTCTGCCACACGAGAAGGCAAAGGGTGCTGCCACATTTGGGTGGGATGGGAATGAAGACAGAAAATGTTGGAAATACTCAGCAAACCTGGTCACCTCTTCTGAAAGAGAAACAGAGTTTTTTTTTAAATTTAGAGTACCCAATTCATTTTTTCCAATTAAGGGGCAATTTAGCGTGGCCAATCCACCTAGCCTGCACATCTTTGGGTTGTGGGAGGGAAACACACGCAAACACCATAAGACTATAAGACATAGGAGCAGAATTAGGCCACTCGGCCCACCGAGTCTGCTCCGCCATTCAATCATGGTTGATATTTTCTCATCCCCATTCTCCTGCCTTCTCCCTATAACCCCTGAACCCATTAATAATCAAGAACCTATCGACCTCTGCCTTAAAGACAGTCAGTGAATTGGCCTCCACAGCCTTCTGCGGCAAAGAGTTCCACAGACTCACCACAGAAATTCCTCCTCATCTCTGTTTTAAAGGATCGTCCCTTTAGTCTGAGATTGTGTCGTCTGGTTCTAGTTTTTCCTACAAGTGGAAACATCCTCTCCACGTCCACTCTATCCAGGCCTCGCAGTATCTTGTAACACAGGGAGAATGTGCAAATCCCACACGGACAGTGTGCCAGAGCCGGGATCGAACCTGGGACCTCGTCGCCGTGAGGCCGCAGTGCTAACCCACTGTGCCACCATGCTGCCCTAAGAGAAACCTAGTTGGCATTTCAGCTTGTTGCCTTTCATGAGAACTCTTGCTTTTGGACTGAATTTTGACTGACATATTTTATTTGTCACTCCGCGGTGAGAACTGTTCATAACCTGTGGCTGCACAGCACCCTGATCTGGGGATTCAGTGAAGGATTATCTAAATGTACACTAGTACAGGTATTGCTCATCTCTATTTAACCAAGGAAAGTTTTTCAGACCTGTGATTCGTTTGCTTTTTCAAAAATAAATTTAGAGTACCCAATTCATTTTTTCCAATTAAGGGGCAATTTAGCGTGGCCAATCCACCTACCCTGCACATCTTTGGGTTGTGGGGGCAAAACGATGCAAACACGGGGAGAATGTGCAAACTCCACACGGACAGTGACCGAGAGCCGAGATCGAATGTGGGACCTCGGCGCCGTGAGGCAGCAGCACTAACCATTGTGCCACTCGTTTGCTTTTTTTGAACTTAGGTGACATTGCTAAGGCTGTGCATTATAACCCACCCCATGTCATGTTCCAGCGTTTTTTTTAATTTATTCATTTACAGGATGTGAGCGTCGCTGGTCAGGCCCGCATTTATTGGCCATCCCCCATCCCTAGTTGCCGTTCAGAAGGTGCTGGTGAGCTGCCTTCTTGAACTGCTGCAGTCGTTGAAGTGTAGGTACAACCACTGTGCTGTTAGCAGGAGTTCCAGTAGGGACGGCGATACATTTCCAAGTGAGAGTGGTGAGGAGAACCTCCAGGTAGTGGTTTCCCAGTATTTGCTGCTCTTGTCCTTCTAGATGGTAGTGGTCGTGGGTTTGGAAGGTGCTGTCTAAGGTGATGGTGATGTTCCAACAACTCTAAGTAGAAAAGGAGTTGAACAGGACTGTAAAGCATATTCTGAATAACTGATTTAGGCTGCGTTACGACCCTCAAAGCGCTCGCACCTGCATTGTTTTAGATGCCCCTCCAACACCTTGAAATATGACCTCCCCAGGTGATAAGAATCATCGAATTCCACAGTGCGGAAGGAGACCATTCGGCCCATCGAGTCTGCACTAGCCCTGAGAAAGAGCACCCTACCCAGGCCCAACCGCCACTCTATCCCCAGAAGCCAGTAACCCTATCTAATATTTTGGACACTAAGGGGCAATTTAGCATGGCCAATCCATCTAGCCTGCACATCTTTGGACTGTGGGAGGAAACCGAGCACCCGGAGGAAACCCCCAATGATACTGGGAGAAACTGCAAACTCCACACAGACAGTACCTGAGGCCAAATTGAACCTGGGTCCTTGGAGCTGTGAGGCAGCAGTGCTAACCACTGTGCCATCGTGCCCCCCCAATTGGAGGATCCCCACAAAATATAAACCCCTGCTTGGGAGCAGTTTGGGGAAGAGGACCCTGAGTGGGGGGGGGAGTGGAGAGTGAGAGAGTATTGCATTGAGGAGTAGTGGATTAAACCTAGCTGTGTCCTTTCTGTCTGACCATGTGTGGGAGTCCTTACCTTTGGTCACAACAGGATGCTTGGTGTGATGGTTTTATACCTCTCAGTGATTCGTTCCACCATTTCACTTCATTAGCTCCATCTCGCTTTGATGCATGTTCATCCACAAAATCCCCACAGTGCAGGAGGAGGCCGTTTGGTCCATCCGGTCTGCACCGACCCTCTGAAAGAGCACCCCGGTTGGGCCTGACTCTTCCCCTGCCCCTCCCGATTCCCGTAACCCCACCCAACCTGCACATTTTTTGGGTTGTGGGAGGAAACTGGTAGCACCCGGAGGAAACCCACACTGACAAGGGAGAACATGCAAACACCACACATTTCTTCACATTCGCCCCTGGAGGACAGATTCCTTGCATTATTCAATTTGTTTAAAATGCACAACGGAGGAAACTCTCCCCAGATGTTCCGGCTGTTCACAGGAGATTCCACTGATGGTGTCCCTGCGCCACGGGTTTCCCAGCGGCGTGGGAGGGATACAATGGTAAATCCCATTTACGGCGGCAGGTTGAGAAGATCCCGCCGCTGGCCAACATGCGGGAGGACAGAAAATTTCGCCCATTGTCTCAAGAGTCGTTTTTTTCTCTCTCTCTAATTCCTCTGTGTACAATAATTCCAGTGCCTTTCCTGCTTTCCCTCATGCTCCTTCCTGCCATCCCTTCCAAATTGCTTCCTCCCATCCTCAATCCTCAGCAGTGACTGGCATTTGTGCACAAATAGTCAGAATTACAATCAACAGGAGCATTATCAAACAAAATAGCTACCGAGGGGGACATTAGGGTAGATGAGTAAAAGCTTTGTCGCAGAGGTAGATTTAAAGGAGTATCTTAATGGAGGAAGTAGAGGTAGCGAAGTGGAGATATGTAGGGAAAACATTCCAGAGCTGCGGACCTCAGCAGCTGAAGGCACAGTTGCCAAAGGTGGAGCCATTCGAATTGGAGGTGAGCACGAGGCCAAAATCAGAGGAGTGCAGAAATTCGGGAGAGTTATCGGGCCGAAGGAGGTTGCAGAGGGTTGAGGCCATGGAGGGATTTGATAACAAAGATGAGAATTTTTAATTCAAGGCACTGTCAAACCGGGAGTCAGTGTAGTTCAGGGAGCACATGGGCGAGGGATGAGCGGGAATTGGTGCGAGTTTGAATACAGGCCGCAGAGTTCTGCATGAGCTCGGGTTCGTGGTGGGGGTGCCAGCCATGTGTGGATTGGGATGGTCAGGTTTGGAGGCTCTGGTCAGGTTCTGGTCAAATAATCATGAACAGGAAAGAGATTGTGTGAGACAGGCAAGAAAGATGAAAAACAAGGAACAAAGTTAACTAAAAGCATGAGGCAATGAGGAAGTATTAAGGCAGTCGACATTATAAAGAGAGGGAAAATATGCAGAGTGGCAGCAATTGCAAAGGATTGGCACTAATGCAGATTAATTACTGAGCATCTATGGAAGGCATGTTTATGGGATATAATATGCTGATTAAGGATGCGGCGCAAATTTCACTTCGCATTTTATCATGAAGTATGGCACAATAACTTTGGAATAACCTTGTGTGAAATAAGAATGGTAGAGCTCTGTAATGTACAATAATTAATGCCAGCATTTACCTTGCTGCTTGGATGGTTTTGTCAAGTATTTATCAATTGTGCCACTTTAATGAGAATCTAAAAGCTATGTGAGTGCTGGACGTGGCCACACCAGAGTAATCATTTCTGACTATGCTGTTCATGTTTCTGAATTAAACACACTGGAGACAAAAATATCAGAACAGCAGGGAAATAGTTTACCGACTTTCACAGTTTCAGCAAATAGACACATATTGTGCTTGGTTTTATCAACCTACCACCCACGCATTTAAACATGTTAGCGAGCTATGGGGGGTGAAAGTGTCATTCCCTCCCACCTCAAGCAGAAAATGTCTTTGCATTGCATTATTACTGTTACAACTGCCTGAAAGAAAAAATTAGCTCCCATTTCCCTGAGAGAAAGATTGTAAAGTAGTGACACAAATAAGCTCAATGGGTTTATTTCCAATGGAGAACGGCAGCTGTCGATACATGGATTGGGAGGTATGGATTAACCATGATCTTACGCAGGGTTATCTAACACATGGCCTCCTGAATGGTTCTACACATATTCCAGAGCCCATCCAGGCTCTTGGCACCAGTGCAAAGTTCATAAAATGTGTCCGGGTAAAAGGGAGGAATGAGGGGATCAGGCGGCCTGCCCTGAATTCTGCTAACAACAAGTCGGGGTGGCTCGGTTGTTGAAGGTTAAAGAGAAGCCCAGGTTGTCTTACTGGGAAGAAGATGAAAGATATCCACCCCTGTAAACAATGGGCAGAACAGCTCTGCTGGTGGTGGACAGACTGTGAGGCCAGGATTCTCCGTTCCAGAGTCTCTCAGTGCACCCGCCAGCGGTGAATCAGGACAGGTCCCTGCTGGTGCTAGGAACGCCCCATATGTGCCACTCCATGGCACTTGGAAATGTATTCTTGGGAAATCGGGTTTTCTGTGCCGTTCCATGGCACACTGGGATCCATGCTGCAATTGACAGGGGCAGGATCTAAATCTCAGACAGGTCCCACCTTTCTGGGGTAAGAGCGCCATTTTAAGGGCACTCCAATCTCCATTAGCTGCAGCTGACCCTTTCCACACAGGATTGCAAGATTGCAAGATTATGGGCCTCACTGCACCATAATCGCAAGCAAGGTCCCCCCCTTCAGAAGCCCCCTTCATCCCCCCGCCCCCCCCCCCCAAGGCCCCCATTCATCCCCCCTCTATCTCACCCCCCGGACCCCCTTTATTCCCCCACCTTATTCCTCCCGCCAGGCCCACACTCAGACCCCCCATTCCCCCGCTTCAGGCCCCACCCCTTGGCAATGCCAACCTGGCACCTTGCAATCTGAGGGTGCCGAGTGGGGTCCTTCCTGGGAGGTGGGGGTCAGGGGCCTTGCGCTGGGCTAGAGGGGCTCAGGTTGGGGGTCTTCACTGGGATGGGGCCCCTTTTGGTTGCTGTTTCTCTAACTGCATGTTTCCTATGAGTCTGTCTCTTTGTTCTCGAGGACAGGTGAGCTGTGGCGTCCACCTCTTCACTTTCTATGAAGCATTCGAGAACAAAGGGGCAGACTCATTAAAAGAATTGTGGTCCGAGAAACAGCTGATATCCTGACTTAACGGATCCCTGCAAAGCCGTAAAAAGAAACAATCTGATGCATCGCTTTGACGTTCGGTGAGCTGTCAATCACCTTGCTTCCAACAGACAATGGGGTGTGAATTTCAATGTAAACAATCCAGTTCAAAGCATTCAGCTTCCTACCCATACACACTGCCTTCAATACAGATGAGCACAGTTACACTTTATTATGGGGAAACCTTGGGCGCGATTCTCCGACCCCCCCGCCGGGTCGGAGAATCGCCGGGGGCTGGCGTGAATCCCGCCTCCGCCGTGTCCCGAATTCTCTGCCACCACAGAATCGGGGGGGGGGGGGCGGGAATCGCGCCGCGCCGGTCGGCGGGCTCCCCCCGGCCATTCTCCGGCCACGATGGGACGAAGTCCCGCCGCTGTCAACCCTCACCAGCCGGCGTGGGTTGAACCACCTACCGTACCGGCGGGAGCAGACGGTGTGGGTGGGCTCCGGGGTCCTGGGGCGATCTGGTCCTGGGGGGTGCCCCCACGGTGGCCTGGCCCACGATCGGGGCCCACCGATCGGCGGGCGAGCCTGTGCCGTGGGGGCACTCTTTTTCTTCCGCCTTCGCCATGGTCTCCAGTATGGCGGAGGCAGAAGAGACCCCCTCCCCCGCGCATGCGCGGAGATGCCGTGCGCGTCCGCTGACGCTCCCGCGCATGCGTCACCCGGTGAAGTCCTTTCGGCGCAAGCTGGCGAGGCGCCAAAGGCCTTTCCCGCCAGCCGGCGGGGCGGAAATCACTCCGGTGCGGGCTTAGCCCCTCAAGGTAAGGGCTTGGCCCCTAAAGATGCAGAGAATTCCGCACCTTTGGGGTGGCGCAACGCCGGAGTGGTTCCCGCCACTCCATTACGTCGGATTGCCCCGCCCCGCCGGGTAGGGGAGAATCCCGGCCCTTAACTTTTACATACTGACTAACTGTTTACTGTGTTTAGTGGCTGCAGATGGGGAGAGCAGCCAAAGGAGACACATCCTAAGGAAAAAAACCCAAAACCTGAGCCCTACTGGCTGAGCCCAAGCCTCCCTGACTCCCACATTCCAGGAAGGAACCCCCTCAGCACAACAATTGTTGGGAGCGTATTTACCACATTGCCACCCCTTGAACTCTAAGTCACCAGGTCCACGCACCTCAATGCTTGCACCAAATCACAACAGCTCTCAGTAGGGGAGATGAAGCATCCCACCTGGCCTGAATCCCGACCTTAGTCTCCAAGGCCTAGGGAGGTGTTGAGAATGTCAGGTTTTAAATGGCTGAATACTTTCAACTGTATTATATTCAAGTTAAAATGAAGTTGGGGGACGAGATCATAGATAATTAGCATTTCTATCTTAATTTAAGGCCTAAGTCATTCACATTGCCATGGAGATGGGTTTTCAGATGGGTAGAGTTCAAAAAAAGCAAATGTAGGGTCGAATTGCAGCTTTACCTAAATATGATGGAACCTCATAGACACAGGCAGTCTGCAAGAATGTTAGAGACAGAAAGAGAGACAAGAGGTAGCTAACCTCTATTGTTGAACACACAGACTGAGGATGGAGGCATGTGTTCGGATTAAAGAGACCAAGTTTGTGAGGGTTTAAACGAGGCTGGAAGATTTGCCAAGCTTTGGCGAAAGGGAGAAATCTCCAATCCGTCCCTTACTATAGAATTCAGTTGACGGATTAGGAATTACCCACTGGGAAAGGACAACAGATGAAGCAAACCTCCAGGAATCACCCTTGACTGGTTCCTGGAGAATGAAGTATCCTCTTAAGGGGCAGAGTAAACCATAACTGTGGAGAGAGATTTTCAGTCATTTTTGAAAATTAATGGGAAGCTTTTTTGTACTTTATAATATAAATTGCCGACTAAATAGTGCTCAGTCAAAGTTTCCAGATAAACCAAATAAACTTTGATTTCTTTCTTACAGTAAAAGTCTTAAAACCTAAATACTTGTTGTTTAATCCAATCAATCAGTCACTTGAAGATCAAATTTATTTTTTTAAAGTCTTGGGGCTCTTGACACTTTGCTGTTAAGAAATTCAAAGGTGCAGATCTCTGGCAGTAAGAACTGGTATCCGGGAGACCTCCCCCTTGATATTTTTCGCTGTAGCAATGCTCCTTATTCCCTCAGCACCCCTGATGCGAAGACACAAATTCAGTCCTCCCTTCTGGAGAGAATGGAATTGTTTTTTTAAATATAAATTTAGAGTACCCAATTCTTTTTTTTAACCAATTAAAGGACAATTTAGCGTGGCCAATCCACCTACCTGGCACATCTTTGGGTTGTGGGGCGGGGGGGAGACCCACGGGGAGAATGTGCAAATTCCTCACAGACAGTGACCCAGGGCTGAGATCGAACAAGGGTCCTCGGTGCCGTGAGGCAGCAGTGCTAACCACTGCTCCAATGTGCCGCCCAGGAGAGAATGGAATTGGAGGGTAAATCTTGCTTCCTGGGCTGGGCGGCTGGTGGCTTTGGAAGTTTGTGACTAATGCCGGCAAGGGGGCTGGTGTCTTCACCAGTCTCCACCTCCGGCTCCAAGGAAGACGAGGTAAAAGTAACATTCCTATCTTTTTCCTGAATGGCCTGCAATGATTCCTGAAAGGAACGTTGATTAAGCTGCTACAGAACTGAAAAAAACCAGGTGGGGCTTACACGTTGCATGGTCCACCTAATTTATCACACATTTTAAAGAAGGGTGTAGAGCCCACCCTCACGGCGCGGAAACCCCAGGTTCGATCCCAGCTCCGGGTCACTATCCGTGTGGAGTTAGCACATTCTCTTCATGTCTGCGTGGATCTCACCCCGACAACCCAAAGATGTGCAGGGTAGGTGGATTGGCCACGCTAAATAGCCCTTTAATTGGAAAAAAAGAATTGGGTACTTTAAGCAGTTTCTAGCACTGCTCTGTATATCTCTAGGGCAGCACGGTAGCACAGTGGGTAACACTGTTGCTTCACAGCTCCAGGGTCCCAGGTTCGATTGCCGGCTTGTGTCACTGTCTGTGCGGAGTCTGCACGGTCTCCCCGTGTCTGCGTGGGTTTCCTCCGGGTGCTCCAGTTTCCTCCCACAAGTCCCGAAAGACGTGCTGTTAGGTAATTTGGACATTCTAAATTCTCCCTCTGTCTACTCGAATAGGCACTGGAATGTGGTGACTAGGGGCTTTTCACAGTAACTTCATTGCAGTGTTAATGTAAACCTAGTTGTGACAATAAAGATTATTATTAAATTGATCCAACGATAATTCCAGGCAGTCTCTGATACCGGGTACATTCACAAATAGTGAGGATCAGTGTGGCAACAGGACTTCACACCAAGATATTGGTATAGCTTGTGCTCATTTTACTCCTGCAAAATGGCTAAAATGTAGATTAATTTCTACCCCATCGTGTCAAGATGACTTTGACTGAATGGGGCTTAGCACCCAGTACTGGGATAAATGATAAGGCCCACCACATAAATTGAATTTGACACCCCTGACCTAACTGAATGATGAATGAGCTTGACTAGACTAAATAGGCTACTCCTACTCCCGTGTTCTGGGGGGCACCGTGGTGCAGTTTCTCGCACTGCTGCCTCACGGCGTGGAGAACCCAGGTTCGATCCCAGCCCCGGGTCACTATTCGTGTGTGAGTTTGCACATTCTCCTCGTGTCTGCGTGGGTCTCACCCCACTACTGGTTAGGGAGAATATCACAGCTGTACTACGGGAGGACACCTCAGAGGGCAGTGAGGCTATATGGGTAGAGATCAGGAATAAGAAGGGTGCAGTCACAATGTTGGGGGTTTACTACAGGCCTCCCGACAGCCAGCGGGAGATAGAGGAGCAGATAGGTAGACAGATTTTGGAAAAGAGTAAAAAATAACAGGGTTGTGGTGATGGGAGACTTCAACTTCCCCAATTTTGACTGGGACTCACTTAGTGCCAGGGGCTTAGATGGGGCAGAGTTTGTAAGGAGCATCCAGGAGGGCTTCTTAAAACAATATGTAGACAGTCCAACTAGGGAAGGGACGGTACTGGACCTGGTATTGGGGAATGAGCCCGGCCAGGTGGTAGAAGTTTCAGTAGGGGAGCATTTCGGGAACAGTGACCACAATTCAATAAGTTTTAAAGTGCTGGTGGACAAGGATAAGAGTGGTCCTAGGATGAATGTGCTAATTTGGGGGAAGGAAAATTATAACAATATTAGGCGGGAACTGAAGAACCTAGATTGGGGGCGGATGTTTGAGGGCAAATCAACATCTGACATGTGGGAGGCTTTCAAGTGTCAGTTGAAAGGAATTCAGGACCGGCATGTTCCTGTGAGGAAGAAGGATAAATACGGCAATTTTCGTGAACCTTGGATAACGAGAGATATTGTGGGCCTCGTCAAAAAGAAAACGGAGGCATTTGTCAGGGCTAAAAGGCTGGGTACAGACGAAGCATGTGTGGAATATAAGGAAAGTAGGAAGGAACTTAAGCAAGGAGTCAGGAGGGCTAGAAGGGGTCACAAAAAGTCATTGGCAAATAGGGTTAAGGAAAATCCCAAGGCTTTTTACACGTACATAAAAAGCAAGAGGGTAGCCAGGGAAAGGGTTGGCCCACTGAAGGATAGGCAAGGGAATCTATGTGTGGAGCCAGAGGAAATGGGCGAGGTACTAAATGAATACTTTGCATCAGTATTCACCAAAGAGAAGGAATTGGTAGATGTTGAGTCTGGAGAAGGATGTGTAGATAGCCTGGGTCACATTGAGATCCAAAAAGACGAGGTGTTGGGCGTCTTAAAAAATATTAAGGTAGATAAGTCCCCAGGGCCTGATGGGATCTACCCCAGAATACTGAAGGAGGCTGGAGAGGAAATTGCTTAGGCCTTGACAGAAATCTTTGGATCCTCACTGTCTTCAGGTGATGTCCCGGAGGACTGGAGAATAGCCAATGTTGTTCCTCTGTTTAAGAAGGGTAGCAAGGATAATCCAGGGAACTACAGGCCGGTGAGCCTTACTTCAGTGGCAGGGAAATTACTGGAGAGAATTCTTCGAGACAGGATCTACTCCCATTTGGAAGCAAATGGACGTATTAGTGAGAGGCAGCATGGTTTGTGAAGGGGAGGTTGTGTCTCACTAACTTGATAGAGTTTTTCGAGGAGGTCACAAAGATGATTGATGCAGGTAGGGCAGTGGATGTTGTCTATATGGACATCAGTAAGGCCTTTGTCAAGGTCCCCCATGGTAGACTAGTACAAAAGGTGAAGTCACATCGGATCAGGGGTGAGCTGGCAAGGTGGATACAGAACTGGCTAGGTCATCGAAGGCAGAGAGTAGCAATGGAAGGATGCTTTTCTAATTGGAGGGCTGTGACAAGTGGTGTTCCGCAGGGATCAGTGCTGGGACCTTTGCTGTTTGTAGTATATATAAATGATTTGGAGGAAAATGTAACTGGTCTGATTAGTAAGTTTGCAGATGACACAAAGGTTGGTGGAATTGCGGATAGCGATGAGGACTGTCAGAGTATACAGCAGGATTTAGATTGTTTGGAGACTTGGGCGGAGAGATGGCAGATGGAGTTTAATCCGGACAAATGTGAGGTAATGAATTTTGGAAGGTCTAATACAGGTAGGGAATATACAGTGAATGGTAGAACCCTCAAGAGTATTGAAAGTCAGAGAGATCTAGGAGTACAGGTCCACAGGTCACTGAAAGGGGCAACACAGGTGGAGAAGGTAGTCAAGAAGGCATACGGCATGCTTGCCTTCGTTGGCCGGGGCATTGAGTATAAGAATTGGCAAGTCATGTTGCAGCTGTATAGAACCTTAGTTAGGCCACACTTGGTGTATAGTGTTCAATTCTGGTCGCCACACTACCAGATGGATGTGGAGGCTTTAGAGAGGGTGCAGAAGAGATTTACCAGAATGTTGCCTGGTATGGAGGGCAATAGCTATGAGGAGCGGTTGAATAAACTTGGTTTGTTCTCACTGGAACGACGGAGGTTCAGGGGCGACCTGATAGAGGTCTACAAAATTATGAAGGGCATAGACAGAGTGGATAGTCAGAGGCTTTTCCACAGGGTAGAGGGGTCAATTACTAGGGGGCATAGGTTTAAGCTGAGAGGGGCAAGGTTTAGAGTAGATGTACGAGGCATGTTTTTTACACAGAGGGTAGTGGGTGCCTGGAACCCGCTACCGGAGGAGGTGGTGGAAGCAGGGACGATAGTAACATTTAAGGGGCATCTTGACAAATACATGAATAGGATGGGAATAGAGGGATACGGACCCAGGAAGAGTAGAAGATTGTAGTTTAGTCGGGCGGCATGGTCGACACGGGCTTGGAGGGCCGAAGGGCCTGTTCCTGTGCTGTACATTTCTTTGTTCTTTGTTCTTTGTATGTGCAGGGTAGATGGGTTGGCCATGCTAAATTGCTCTTTAAATGAAAAAAAAGAATTGGGTACTTTAAATTACTATTTTTTAAATTCCTGTGTTCTGCCCACCATGAGCCGTCCCTGACTGCTCTCAATGTTGTGCTCAGAGGGGGACGTCCCCTGACGCCCATTTTCCATCAGGTCCGATTAACTCTCTGGTGATATCTGGCCGCCCGAGCTTAACATGCAGCCAAGGCATCTGAATGTTCCTGCGTAGCAAATGGCAGGAAACACAGCAGAAGGTGTGTTACCTGCATTTGTAAATGTTTACCAAATTGTTGACCACTCACAGATGGAGGTGCAGCTCCTTTCCTTCCTCTTTACCTCCAATTTCAACCCCCCCCCCCCCCCCCCCCAAACCATGATAGACCGGGAAGCAACGACATAGGAATATATGTCCCTGATTTGGTTTCACCTGCCCCACTCATTGGAAAATGAATTGAGTGGGCAGTGGGGCAAGCTGGGCCTAGCAATCTGTTCTCAATCACAGCCAAACTCCAATGTGTTCACGTCCAATGTTTTGCTCATCATCATCCAGCAGAGGTCACTCAGTAGCCGTCAGGGGCCTAATTCTCTTTTTTCCTGGGCCCAGACCCCTGAACCGCTGCCTCAGGATGATTAACCAACTTAGCAAGTGTGGCCTTCCTGGATTGCACTGTGCAGTACCACATTGGGTAGCGCAATTGTTCCAATAAACTATTGGGAAGCCTCATGCAGTCGCACCTGAATATTTTGGCCTTGGATTTTAACCTGAGCGATTAGCCTTTTAAGAAAAACCCAAATGTAATTGCTTTAAATTTTGTTCCATAGAATAACAAATGGCATCACGTCTGGAAAGATTTCCTTACCTTAGAGACTAGAAAAAAATAGGAAAGGTTATTTTCATTTCTATCAGCACCGAAAGTGTTACAAAGAACCTGAGCACAACCTGAGCTGCAGACGATGGGAAAGGAAATAGAAATTAATCCCAGAGGCCGATTCAGCCATCTTCACTATTTCTTTAAACCAATCTTCTACATTTTCGCACCATGGGAACATTTGTCTTAGTTAAGCTGCCTGGAGTCCTTTACTTAAATGTAATCCAGGGGACGGCTTTCAACCACACATACTTGATTATTTTAAATCCATTTGTGGTACATTGTCATTACCAGTCTTCTACATAGTGAATCTGAATGGAATTTAGATGTAGTGTTGAGCTCTTCGTTCTGACAAATGCTGCAGAACAAGTGACCCCGAAGCAAGTCTAAGACACTATAAAGCGAACAAAAGCAAAACGGATGTGGATGCTGAAAACCTGAACTGAAAGCAGAAAGTTCTGGAACTGCTCAGCAGGTCAGCCAGCATCTGTGGAGATAAATGGGCTGGACATTAACAGCCCTCTCAGGATGACCTGGGAGGGAGGCAGTGGGGCCTGTACAGTGACAAGGGAAGGCAGTGGGGGCACGAAGATAGTGAGGAGGGACTGGGTGATGTGGCATACCATATCATGGCGTTTTAGGAGCTGTGGGAAAGGTCACAGACTGAGCTCCCAGCCAGACACCAACTGAGCTATTTGAGCGCCCAATTACACAACATCCCTTACACAACTTCTCTTGTGGAGAAGATTAAAGGTTTTGAGTATTTTAGTGAATCAAAGGAATCGATAGGGCAAATAGAAATTATTTCCTCTGGTTGGGAGTTCAGGGAAAAGGGGACAAAACATTAAAATTCAAGGGAGGGTGTTCAGCAAAGTCAACAAGCGATTACTCACACAACGGTTGGAGGAAATCTGAAACTTTCTCCCTCAAAAGCTGTGGAGGCCCCGGCCCTGTTGAAAACATTACAATTAGGATTGATAGATTTTTGCTATACAAACTTATTAAGGGAAATTGAAACACGGTTGGTAGAGAGAGTTATGATATAGATCTGCCATGATCCAGTTGAATGGCTGAACAAACAGGAGGCGCTGAACAGCCTACCCCTGTTCTTACGACCCTCTGCATTTCACTCGAATATGAGGCATGATAGGGTACAGTACAAAGAGCAGGTTTCCTTTTTTATAAATGGTTGCACACAAATAAGGGTTTGAGGAAATAGCAAGAGACCTGAATCTATGGAGATACTTTATTTAATGATACAAACTCATTAACTTATTGATTCACCTGCGCCTTGTAAATAGAGCAAATCAGCCCCATGACATCAGGAAATTGGACACGCGGAGGAAATTTGATTTCTACTTTGCTCTTGTAAATAAAATTGAATGATAGTGCTGAGGTGTTAAATTTTTGTTCCAACTATGATGGAATTTCGAGCTGATCTAACATGTCATATAGCGCCAATCATTGGGATCACAGATAGTTACCAGTGAACGCAATACGATTTCAGTAGGAACATATTTAATCCAGAGAGTGGTTAGAAGGCGGAACTCTCTGCCATGTGAAGTAGTTGAGGTGAATTACAAGCGTTGAAGGGGAAGCTGGATAAATACATGAGAGAGAGAGAGAAGAAAATCATATGGCTAACCTTCGGTGAAACAGGAAATTTGGCTCCAGTGGCCAGTTTCTGTCCTGTAAATTCTAAATGCACCAGTTACAGAACGTGTTCATTCTCAACGTCACCAACCTCCTCCTTAGGTTCTTTGTTGTTGGCTTGGATTGATGCCGGAATTGTTAATTATTTTTCTTCTACATATCTGGTGACGAGTTTTGTTTAGGTTCTTGCTGTGAGCCTCAACAGGGCGCTGGAAGGAAAGCCACAGCAGAGTCAAAACCCCAAAATAAAAAAACCTTTATTGCAAATGTCACAGCAGCAGCAGCCTTACGGTTTACTGATACAAATCTGTAAGCCCCAGAGGCAGCAGAACTGAACTAGAGAAAAAAGACTTTCCAATAAAAACAAAACATATTTCTTTGTTAATACACTGCCAGGCAGCCCTGGATGTTTGCTTAACAGTCCCAATCCGGGGTGAGCTTGAGGCATAATTAGATATTTGCTCAAACAATATTCCTTTGTGGTTCAGCGCTGCGCGGTAGAAGACACTGGAGCAGATTTCCTTAGGTCCGTGTGCCAGTTCCGGGAGCAAACTGTGTGGCAGCCTGGTGAATGTATGCGAACGTGTTGCACAGAATGAGGATTGCAGTCTAAACCGACCTGACGTTGTTAAAGACACTTAAAAAAAACAACCCTCAATGAATCATTTGGTGATGAGTAAGATTGGTGGACAGGAATGGACATTGAGAAGGATGTGGTAAACGGTTAGCTTACAGTGTTCCTTTGAGGCCAATACTTCCCAGGTGGCTGAAGAGAAGTTTTTGAGGCTTGGGATGGCAGCTGTTCGAATATATTATTTTTTGGGAGGGGGGATTGAGAACACAAATGCCAGAAATCACATCTCGATGCATTGGACAACTATCTGCTGCCTTGCACAGCCATCATTCTGCACCAACTCGAACTCCCATGGTCCATTCCATCATCTCATGCCTTACGAAGCTTTTCAATGACCATTCCAAGTAGTCAAGGTAAAGTCGCCATAATCCCAGATGACCATAGGCTGCTTTCCCCTTTGAGGAGGAGAGCTGATTGGTGATGATTTAACCTTCCGATCAACACACCTCAGTGGAGGGGCAAGGTTGAGAAGGCTGGGCCTTCATAAAAAACCTCAGCCGGTACGGGAATCAAACCCAGGCTGTTGGCCTTGCTCCGCATCACAAACCAGCTGTCCAGCCAACTAAGCTAAACTGGGCCATTCCAATTAGACCTTTATCCGACTCCTCTTTGATGATTTTGATCATATCAACCTCAGCGGGGATTCTGTTCCAAATTGCCAGTATTCCATGGAGAGAAAGAAATTGTGCTAATCGTGTATTTTTGCATTTTTAATTTTAAGCATGAAGTTCTTAGCTTGGAGCTCCCAGTCCAAGTCAAACAGCCAGTTTACACCTGGAGTCCCCCTCTGCTTCTCAGAATTTTGCGATCTGCGCCATGCCCAGTTCCCATTTGCCTTTTCTCATGTTCTGCAAACTTCTCCTGGCAGCTTTCAGGCCTGGATTATCCTGATGAAAACTAGGACATTTTTATTGCCAGATGTTAGCACAGAAAAAGAAACATCAAATTTCAAATAAAGACCAACAAGAATGGACAACCCCTCCTAACCTTTTTGGACACTAAGGGCAATTTAGCATGGCCAATCCACCTAACCTGCACATCTTTGGACTGTGGGAGGAAACCGGAGCACCCGGAGCAAACCCACGCACACACGGGGAGAAAGTGCAGACTCCGCACAGACAGTGACCCAGCGGGGAATCGACCCTGGGACCCTGAAACCGCCGTGCTAACCACTGTGCTACCATGCCGCCAATGGCATTACCAAAACTGAAATTTCCACTATCAAGATCCTGAGGGTTATCATTGACCAGAAACTGAACCGAACTTGCCATATAAATACTGTGACTGCAAGAGAAGATCAGGGGGTTGGAATCCTGCAATGAGTAACTCATCTCCTGATGTAAGCTTGTCCACGAGGCACAAGTCAGGCGTGTGAGGGAATACTCTCCACTTGCAGCATGGTAGCACACGTGGCTAGCACTGTGGCTTCACAACGCCAGGGTCCCAGGTTCGATTCCCCGCTGGGTCACTGTCTGTGTGGAGTCTGCACTTTCTCCCCATGTCTGCGTGGGTTTCGTCCGGGTGCTCCGGTTTCCTCCCACAGTCCAAAGACGTGCAGGTCAGGTGGATTGGCCATGATAAATTGCCCTTAGTGTCCAAAAAAAGGTTAGATGGAGTTATTGGGTTATGGGGTTAGGTTAGAAGTGAGAGCTTAAATGGGTTGGTGCAGACCCGTTGGGCCGAATGGCCTACTTCTGCACTGTATGTTCTATAGATCTATGCATGGATGAATAAGCGCCAACAATACTTAAGAGTTTCATTCCCTCCACCACCGACGCATAATGGCAGCCATGTGTACCATTTACAAGATACACTGCGGGAACTCGCCGAGGTTCCTTAGCCAGCCCCTTCCAAACCCATGACCACTGCCACTACCATCTAGAAAGCTAATGGCAGAAAACACCTGGTAACACCACCACCTGGAGGCTCCTCTCCAAGCCACTCACCATCCTGTTTTTGAAAAATGTCGCCATTCCTTCACTGTCGCTGGGACAAATCCTGGAACTCCCTGAACCGCACAGTGGGTGCACCTACACCTCAGGGACTGCAGCGGTTCAAGAAGGCAGCTCATCACCACCTTCAAAAGGGCAATTAATGATGGGCAATAAATGCAGGCCTAGCCACCAATACCCACATCTCATGAATGAATTAAAAAAGGGTGATGCGCCCCAGTCATTTTGGAGATTGTTCTTTAAATAGTAAAACTTTTAAATAATAAAACTCTGACTGATCCTGCCACTGCTTTCTGAATGTTCCGCTATAAAGTCCTTGATAATGAATTCAAGCATTTTCCCCACTACTGATGTTAGGCTTAGTGGTCTATAATCCCCTGCTTTCTCTCTACCTCCCTCTTTGAATATCGGAGTGATGTGAGCTACCCTCCAATCTGCAGGTTCAGTTCCAGAGGATATAGAATCCCGGAAGATGACCACCAATGCGTTCACTATTTCCAAAGCCACCTCCTTAAGCACTCTGGGTTGCAGATTCTCTGGGATGCAGATTCTCTGCCTTCAATCCCAGCAATTTTCCCAGCACCATTTCTCTACTAATGTTGATCTCCCTCAGTTCTTCCATCTCACTAAACCTTTCATTCTCCAGCATTTCTGGTATCTGATTTGTGTCCTCTTTTGTGAAGACAGAACCAAAGTAAGTATTCAATTGCTCAGCCATTTCTTTGTCCCTCATTATGCATTCCCCTGTTTCTGTCTGTCTGGTGCCTACATTTCTCTTTACCAATCTCTTACTCTTCAAAATCTATAGAAACTCTTAGTGTCAGGCTTTATGTTCCCTGCAAGCTTCCTTTCGTACAGTACTTTTCCCTTCTTAATCAATCCCTTTGTCCTTCTTTGATAAATTCTAAACTGCTCCCAATCCTCAGACCTATTATAGTTATTGCACTATAAATTCTATGTAGTTTTATGCAATACCTGTCCTTCCAGCTAATGCAAAGAAACAAATGGTAAATGGTAAATTGGCTAATGGTAAAGTTCTTGGAAGTGTGGATGAGCAGAGGGATCTAGGTGTCCATGTACATAGATCCCTGAAAATTGCCACCCAGGTTGATAGAGTTGTGAATAAGGCCTATGGAGTGTTGGCCTTTATTGGTAGAGGGATTGAGTTCCGGAGTCAGGAGGTCATGTTGCAGCTGTACAAAACTCTGGTACGGTCGCATTTGGAGTATTGCGTACAGTTCTGGTCACCGCATTATAGGAAGGACGTGGAGGCTTTGGAGCGGGTGCAGAGGAGATTTACCAGGATGTTGCCTGGTATGGAGGGAAAATCTTATGAGGAAAGGCTGATGGACTTGAGGTTGTTTTCGTTGGAGAGAAGAAGGTTAAGAGGAGACTTAATCGAGGCATACAAAATGATCAGGGGGTTAGATAGGGTGGACAGTGAGAGCCTTCTCCCGCGGATGGAAATGGCTGGCACGAGGGGACATAGCTTTAAACTGAGGGGTAATAGATATAGGACAGAGGTCAGAGGTAGGTTCTTTACGCAAAGAGTAGTGAGGCATTGGAATGCCCTACCTGCAACAGTAGTGAACTCGCTAACATTGAGGGCATTTAAAAGTTTATTGGATAAACATATGGATGATAATGGCATAGTGTAGGTTAGATGGCTTTTGTTTCGGTGCAACATCATGGGCTGAAGGGCCTGTACTGCGCTGTATCGTTCTATGTTCTATGTTCTATAAATATGTTTGCTCCACATTATGGCGTAGCATAAGTTGGGTTAACTCAGTACATTCGCCAATGACATTTTGCACACGTATGCAAGTTTACAGACTACTTGGTCATAGGAGTGACACAATTCATGATAAGTCATTCAATATGGGTACCCTATCCATGAGGGCAGTTTTTCTTACCTTGCGACACATACATCCACCTGCCCAATGTATCTCCCTGTCCAATCCTGTGGCTTCCAACACTTTCTTCCTGCAAATACTAGCAAGGCAAAATTAGACATACTGAAAAGCCAAAAACATAGTTTTACACTCACCTCTACTTTCTCCTTCAAATTAATTAAGCCAAGAACTTAAGCTCCAGCTTCTTGTTGCCAGTTCCGATTCCCTCTACCTGTCCACCCAATGTCACCCTCACCTTTCAAGGGCAAGGGTAGGATGGCTCGCTCGACCCACCGGCGGGGAACCCACCATGGGGTGGCGCCATCTTTGGGGGAACCAGAAGATACCTCCGGCAGGGAAGGGATGAAAAAATTCATCTATCCCATTAAAAAGTTAACCACCCCCCCCCCATTACGCTGTTCCTTTCATCAATTATGTTATCCATCCAAGATCTTATTTTAAAATACTCTTTGAGGATTCTTTCATCTCTGGCAAAGCCAGCATTTTCTTGACCATTGCTAATGAGCATAACTGAGTGACTTGCCAAGCCATTTCCGAAGATAGTTAAGAGCCAGTGACACTGCTGTGGGTCTGGAGTCATATGTAGGCCAGGCCAGGTAAGAACAGCAGATTTTCTTCCTTGAAGGACATTAGCGACCCAGATGGGTTTTTAAACAATAATCATTAATAGCTTCACGGTCACCATTACTGAGACTAGGATTCAATTCCAGACTTTTATTTCACTAGCTGTCATGGTGGGATTTGATCCGATATCCCCAGAGCATTAGCCTGTGCCCCTGCGTTGCTAGTCCAGTGACAATACCACACACCACGCCACCATCTTCTTCAGCCCTCCAACGCAAGTCAGCGAGACAGAGGAAGGGTATTTGGTGTGGACATCATGTCTGGCTTTTCATTTTTGGAAACCAGCTCTGACTCACGCTGGCCTCATGCTGTGTCGGTGGGGCCGGTGACTCCCAGAAGCCGGGCACTCCGGCTTCGATCAGGCTGAGCAGACGTAAATGGGTTTAAAGACTCATTTAAATATGCGAGTTTGGTTCACACCTGGTGATGGCGTGAACCAGGTCGTGCTGGACGCCGAGGGCCGGGAGCACCTTGCTCTGTTCGGCGGCCGACGCAAACCTTGCTCAGGGGCTCTCCCGCTATTTTCCAGGAATGACGGGTGGTGCGCCAGGTGCAACGGGGCATTACAAAAGCACCCAGAGCAGCAACGGTGGAAAGTGGAGGAGAGGGCATCAGTCATGGTAAAACTTAACAAATGGTTTGAGGGAGGCACCAGTGAGGCAATTGGGATTTTCAACTGACAGCAAACATGCAGTTTCAGAGGATGGACGTGAAATGATGAAGGCAAGGGAGGGGACATAGACAGACCATCAGTGAGTGGATGGAAGTTTTGTCAAAGAATTCGGTAATGGGTTACGGTGAGCTGAAGTGAAAAGTGAAGATGTGAGAATCAGAAATGTTAAAGCCTTTTGTAACAGAAAACGGCTGGTTTAGCACACTGGGCTAAATCGCTGGCTTTTAACGCAGACCAAGGCAAGCCAACAGCACGGTTCAATTCCTGTACCAGCCTCCCCGAACAAGCACCGGAATGTGGCGACTAGGGGCTTTTCACAGTAACTTCATTTGAAGCCTACTTGTGACAATGAGCGATTTTCATTTCATTTCATTTTTCAAAAGACCAGATACCGTCGTAAATAGTGTAGATGGGTTTAGATTGATTTCACAAGTCGGCGCAACATTGAGGGCCGAAGGGCCTGTACTGCGCTATAATGTTCTATGTTCTCTGTAACTATGGAGGAAAGGGAGAAATTATAGTGCAGGCATTATGGCAGGGATGTGCAGCAAAAGCTGGGGGAAGGGTGGACAGCGTGTTCTGTAATCCTGCCAAGCTAACGTCATTTTGAATGTCGGCAATAAGATCAACTTGTACTTTTTTATTTTTTATTTTCCGGAGTGAAATATTACCTCAGAAAAGGGTAATATGACATGACAAAAGATTATTTGACATTTATAATCATGTAATGGACTTCTCTACTCTCTGCCTGTGATCAGAGTATGTAACAGCGTGGACTGTATAAGATCAGTTGTTCTTTAATGTCTTGCAATTGGGTAATGTCATTTAATCATTTGTTTTGTTTAGATTTACTGTAGGTCCTCAGCTTTCCTTAACCTTAATGTATTCAGGAGTTGAAATCAACACAGCTAAGTGATTCTTTGAGCTGCTGATTTATATTTGAATGGTGCTGGACAATTAAAGGAAGTCTATTGTAAACTTCACAGATGCTTTAGTGGTATTTTTTGCCTCTGTGGTAGGATTCCACCAAACATTGGGGAAGTGGCAGCGGTTGTCCATTAAAAAAGAAAAATCACATCACAAACCTATCGGAAAATATGTTATTTTTTTCTTTATTTTTAAAGACTGTATGCATAGAGTTGTAGAGATCTACAGCACAGAAAGGACCCTTGGCCCATCGCGTCCCTGCCAATCAAAAACAACCACCTAAACACTCTAATCCCATTTTCCAGCACTTGGCCCATAGCCTTGTATGCCCTGGGATTGCAAGTGCTCATTCATGCACGATCAATGACCACTAAAGCGAGGTTGTAGTCCAACTGAAGGCTTTAATAAGCGAGATGTTTCCCCCAGCAGCTCAGGTACAGAATGAAGGCTGCTGGGGCGGCACGGGCTCTTATACCCCGCCTAGCAGGGCGGAGCTACCATAGAGCTTAACCAATAGGAAAGTACAATATCTACCAATGGTGTTCCAACATTACCAGGTACCGTAATACCTCTACACAGACTACCACATTCACCCCCTGTTAAAAAAGAGTCCGGCGGGGGTGGTGGCCTGACATTACAGCATGGTAACGTGGTAGAAATTATAGTTATGGAGGTACCGTAATACCTCCATACAGCATTTTGTAACGATTTACAATTCTATTTACTATTTACAATTTATGATTCATAATTAACTATACACTTTAAAATGAAGCAATCAGTCGATCGGGAGCCCTGGTCGTCCTCTGTGATCGTCGAAGCTTCGGTGGTGACTCCGGTGGAGGCTCGGGCGTCTGTGACTCCGAGAGCGTGGCCTCGATCTCTGTGGCAGCTTCGACACCCCTAGACGGCGGTGGTTGGGAAAACGGTTGACCTGGTAAGGGAGCGTCTGCGGGGTGTGTCGGTGGGTGGGGGGGCCGAGACGGGGCCGGCAGAAGACCCGACCCTCCTGTAAGGTGCACTGGTGGGAGGGAGGGTGGGACTGGTGGCTGGGGTGTGCGTGGGGCTCCGGCGGGCGCCAGGTCTCGTAGGGAGACCTTATCTTGTTGGCCGTCGGGGTATGCCACGTAGGCGTACTGGGGGTTAGCGTGGAGAAGATGGACCCTCTCGACCAATGGGTCCGACTTGTGCGCCCGTACGTGTTTTCGGAGCAGGATGGGTCCGGGAGCTGCCAGCCAGGTTGGGAGCGGAGTCCCAGAGGAGGACTTCCTGGGGAAGACAAGGAGACGTTCGTGAGGTGTTTGGTTGTGGTACAAAGCAGTGACCGGATGGAGTGGAGGGCATCCGGGAGGACTTCCTGCCAGCTTGAGACTGGGAGATTCCTGGACCGTAGGGCCAGTAGGACGGTCTTCCAGACCATTCCATTCTCCCACTCTACATGTCCGTTACCCCGGGGGTTGTAACTGGTCATCCTGCTCGAGGCGATGACCTTGCTGAGCAGGAATTGACGCAGTTCGTTGCTCATAAAGGAGGACCCCCTATCACTATGTATGTAAGCGGGGAACCCGAACAGTGCAAAGATGACGGTGGTTGCGGTCATGTCGGGGCAGGGGATGGCGAATGGGAACCGGGAGTACTCGTCAATCACGTTTAGGAATTACGTGTTGCGGTCGTTGGAGGGGAGGGGGCCTTTGAAGTCCATGTTGTGGCGTTCAAAAGGACGGGCAGCCTTTATCAGGTGCGCTTTCTCTGGCCGGTAGAAGTGCGGTTTGCACTCCCCGCATATTGGCAGTCCCTGGTGGCTGTCCTGACCTCCTCGATGGAGTAGGGCAGGTTGCGGGTCTTGACAAAATGGAAAAAGCGAGTGACCCCCGGGTGGCAGAGGTCCTCGTGGAAGGCTTGGAGGCGGTCCACTTGTGCGTTGGCACATGTGCCGCGGGACAGGGCATCAGGAGGCTCGTTTAGCTTCCCGGGACGATACAAGACCTCGTAGTTGTAGGTGGAGAGTTCTATCCTCCACCGCAAGATTTTATCTTTTTTTATCTTGCCCCGCTGTGCATTATCGAACATGAAAGCAACCGACCGATGGTCAGTGAGGAGAATGAATCTCCTGCCGGTCAGGTAATGCCTCCAATGTCGCACAGCTTTTACTATGGCCTGGGCCTCCTTTTCGACTGAGGAGTGGCGGATTTCGGAAGCATGGAGGGTACGTGAGAAGAAGGCCACGGGTCTGTCCGCTTGGTTGAGGGTGGCCGCCAGAGCTACGTCAGACGCGTCGCTCTCGACCTGGAAGGGGAGGGACTCGTCGATGGCGTGCATCGTGGCCTTTGCAATGTCTGCTTTGATGCGGCTGAAGGCCTGGCGGGCCTCTATCGACAGGAGAAAACTGTGGTTTGGATCAGGGGACGGGCCTTGTCCGCATAGTTGGGGACCCACTGGGCATAGTAAGAGAAAAACCCTAGGCAGTGCTTCAGGGCCTTGGACCAGTGAGGGAGGGGGAACTCCATAAGGGGGCGCATGCGTTCAGGGTCGGGGCCTATAACTTCATTTCGCACTACGTAGCCGAGGATGGCTAGGCGGTCGGTGCTAAACACGCATTTATCCTTGTTGTATGTAAGGTTAAGGATCTTTGCGGTCTGGAGGAATTTTTGGAGGTTGGTGTCGTGGTCCTGCTGGTCGTGGCCATAGATGGTGACATTATCGAGATATGGGAATGTTGCCCGTAAACCGTACCGGTCAACCATTCGGTCCATCTGGCGCTGGAAGACCGAGACCCCATTGGTGACACCGAAGGGAACCCTTAAGAAGTGATAGAGCCGCCCATCTGCCTTGAAGGCAGTGTATTTGCGGTCACTAGTGCGGATGGGGAGCTGGTGGTAGGCGGACTTAAGATTAATCGTGGAGAAGACCTTGTAATGCGCGATCCTGTTTACCAGGTCGGATATGCGGGGGAGAGGGTACGCGTCCAGCTACGTAAACCTGTTGATGGTCTGACTGTAGTCGATGGCCATCCTATGCTTCTCCCCGGTCTTTACCACCACTACTTGAGCTCTCCAGGGACTGTTGCTAGCTTCAATGACTCCTTCCCTCAGTAGCCTTTGGATCTCTGACCTAATAAAGATCTGGTCCTGGGCACTGTACCGTCTGCTCCTGGTGACGACGGGTTTGTAATCCGGGGTGAGGTTCGCAACAGGGAAGGCGGATCGACCTTGAGGGTCGCAAGGCCGCAGACAGTGAGGGGGGATAGGGCCGCCAAATTTGAAAGTTAGACTTTGGAGATTACACTGGAAGTCTAAACCTAGGACTGTGGCCGCGCAGAGATGGGGAAGGATGTAGAGGCGGTAATTTTTAAACTCCGTTCCCTGGACTGTGAGGTGTGCTGCACAAAACCCTTTTATCTCTACTGAGTGGGAACCGGAGGCCAGAGATATTTTTTTGATTAACAGGGTGGACGAGGACAGAACAGCGCCTTACCGTGTCGGAGTGTATCAAGCTCTCCGTGCTCCCAGAGTCGATTAGGCAGGACGTCTCGTGCCCGTTGATTAATACAGTTGTTGTAGCAGTTGAGAGTGTTCGAGGCTGGGACTGATCCAGGGTCACCGAGGCTAATCTCAGCAGTTGAGTGTTCTCTTCGGATGGTGTGTGATCAGCCGAGCTGGGGTCCTGGGTGTCCATCCAAGATGGCGGCTCCCATTGGTCGCACATGGCTGGGGGTGCACAAAATGGCGGCGCCCATTCATCGAACCTGGCGTCCGCGGGACAAGATGGCGGCGCCCGGGGCCCGCACGTGGACCTGGAGTAGGAAGATGGCGGCGCCCGCTGGCCGCACGGGGACCGTGGAGATGTTTGTGGCGGCGGTTCCCATTCGCCACCGGAGACCGCGGCGACCACACGGGCCTGGCATACCACCACGAATTGGCCCTTTTTCCCGCATCCCTTGCAGGTGGATGCGCAGCTGGGCAGCGCTGCCGGGGGTGCTTGGCCTGCCCGCAAAAGTAGCAGCGGGGCCTCCCGGGGTTGCCAGGCCGCCTTGCAGCACAAGCTTGTGGTGGGATGGGGGATGTCTCGGGGTCGGCTGCGGAGGGGTTCCACGCTGCCCAGGGGGCTGCCGCGCGGTCAAGAACGTAAGCGTGAGCGTTTCTGGAGGCCACATCCAGGGAGCCTGCAAGGGCCCGTGCCTCCTTGAGGCCTAGGGTGTCTTTTCCAGCAATCGCTGGCGGATTTGGTAGGACAGAATACCTGCCACGAAAGCGTCCCGGATCAAGAGTTCTGTGTGGTCGTTCGCCGAAACTTGTGGGCAGCTGCAGTTTCTCCCCAACCCCAGGAGCGCACGGTAGAATTCTTCCAGCGATTCCCCAGGGATTTGTCACCTCGTTGCTAGCATATGTCGGGCGTAGACCTGGTTTACCGGGTGAATATAATGTCCTTTTAGCAGCTCTATTGATGCATCGAAGTCTTCCGCGTCATCGATGAGGGTGTAGATTTCCGGGATCAGCATCGAGTGCAGGACTTACATTTTCTGTTCTCCCGTGGGTGTGTTTTCGGCCGTTCCGAGATATCCTTTAAAACACGCCAGCCAGTGCTTGAAGATTGCCGCTGAGTTCGCCGCGTGGGGGCTGAGTTGCAGACACTCCGGCTTGATTCGGAGCTCCATCCTTTTAAATCGAGCTTATTAAATTGATGCATGATCAATGACCACTAAAGTGAGGTTGTAGTCCAACTGAAGGTTTTAATAAGCGAGATGTTTCCCCCAGAAGCTCAGGTACAGAATTAAGGCTGCTGGGGCGGCACGGGCTTTTATACCTTGCCTAGCAGGGCGGAGCTACCATACAGCTTGACCAATAGGAACGTACAATATCTACCAATGGTGTTCCAGCATTACCAGGTACCGTAATACCTCTACACAGAGTACCACACTCATCTAAATACTTCTTAAACGTTATGAAGGCCTCTGCCTCCACCACCCTTTTAGGTAGTGAATTCCAGACTCCCACCACCCTCTGGGTAAAAAATGTTTTTCTCACATCCCCTCTAAACCTCCTGTCCCGGACCTTAAATCATTCCCCTGGTCATTGATCCCTCCACCAAGGGGAAAGGTTTCTTCCTGTCTACTCTATCTATGCCCCTCATAATTTTATGCACCTTAATCATTTCTCCCCTCAGTCTCTTCTGCTCCAAGGAAAACAACCCCAATCTATCCAATCTCTCATCATAACTAAAGCTCTCCAGCCCAGGCAACATCCTGGTAAATCTCCTCTGCACTCTTTCCAGTGCTATTACATCCCACTTATAATGTGGATTCCCGAACTGCGCACAATATTCTAGCTGTGGCCTAACCAACATTTTATACAGTTCCAGCATAACCTCCATGATCTTCCATTTGCCAATGATCAGCACGGTAGCACAGTGGTTAGCATGGTTGCTTCACAGCGTCAGGGTTCCAGGTTGGATTCCCCGCTGGGTGACTGTCTGCGCAGAGTCTGCACGTTCTCCCCGTGTCTCCGTGGGTTTCCTCCGGGTGCTCCGGTTTCCTCCCACAGTCCAAAAATGTGCGTGTTAGGTGGATTGGCCATGCTAAATTGCCCTTAGTGTCCAAAAAAAAGTTAAGTTAAGTGGGATTACTGGGTTATGGGGATAGGGTGGAGGCATGGACTTGAGTAGGGTGCTCTTTCCAAGGGCCGGTGCAGACTCGATGGGCCGAATGGCCTCCTTCTGCACTGTAAATTCTATGTTCTATGATCAACCCTTCTGACAAGCCCGTCTGTATCCTTCCGGAATCTAAGGCTATCCTCCTCACTATTTACCACCCCACTATTTTTTGTTTTATCCGCAAACTTACTGATCAACCTTTGCACATTATTTTCAAAATAATTTATATAAACCACAAACAGCAAAGGCCCAAACACTGATCCCTGCGGAACCACACTGGACACAGGTTTCCAGTGGGAAAATACCCCTCTGCTTCCTGCCACTCAGCCAATTCTGGATCCAATTTGTCAAATTTCCTTGGATCCCGCAGGCTCTTATCTTCTCTATCAATCTCCCACGTGGGACCTTGTCAAAAGCCTTGCTGAAGTCCAAGTAGAGTACGTCAAATGTATTTCTCTCATCTACACACCTGGCCACCTCTTCAGAAAAATTCAATCAAGTTGGTCAGACATGACGTCCCCTTAACAAAACGATGCTGACGGTTCTTGATTAATCCCTGCCTTTCCAAATGCAGATTAATTCTGTCTCTCAGAATTTCATCAACAGGAGTATCCCAGCGCCATGGAAAATCGGGCATCTAGGTGGCGTAGTGGGTAGCACTGCTGCCTCATGGCGCCGAGGACCCGGGTTCAATCCCGGCCCCGGGTCACTGTCCATGTGGAGTTTGCACATTCTCCTTGTGTCTGGGTGGGTCTCACCCCCACACCCCAAAACGATGTGCAGGGGTGCACGTTCTCCCCGTGTCTCCGTGGGTTTCCTCCGGGTGCTCCGGTTTCCTCCCACAGTCCAAAAATGTGCGTGTTAGGTGGATTGGCCATGCTAAATTGCCCTTAGTTGCCCCTTAATTGGAAAAAAATAATTGGGTACTCTAAATTTATTTTGTTCCTGTGCTGTAATGTTCTTTGTTCTCTTTGTTCTTTGTTCTAGGTAAAATAACCAGCTTTAGACTCATTCTTTCACCATTAATCGGATGTAAATGGGTTCAAATGTGCATCCTACTGTCGGTGCGTGGACCTCGTGCTGCCATCGGGGAACCGGAGCAATGGATTGTGCTGATCCCGTTCTTTTGCCTGACATGGGGTTTTCCGCCGTACCGGGAGCTCCGCTACCAATGGCGGGCATCAAAGAATCCACCCCTATGCCTCCCTGGTCCAGGACTCCACAACCACCAGAAATAATTTCTCCCAATCTATCCTATCGGGTACTCCTGGAGACTTGCAAATTTCACTCAGATCACTCCCGTGATCTGATTCCCGTACCAGCCTCCCCGAACAGGCGCCGGAATGTGGCGACTAGGGGCTTTTCACAGTAACTTCATTTGAAGCCTACTTGTGACAATAAGCGATTTTTTTTTTCCTTAACCTTCTAACTTCTCGCAAAAACAACTTAGGTTTGCGTAATAGCATGGGGTCAAAGGGCATAATTGGGTGGGGTCAAAGGACATTCCTGCAGAGCAGAAACATCAGCACCAATCAGTTGAGGCAAATGGCCTGTTTCTCTGTTATATATTCCATATAATTATAAACCTGGCTTTTGCTCCATGGCATAGTTGTATCGCGGGCTATGTTAAAGTTCATTATTCTGAATTTCGCCACAAATTCTTCATTGTGTTGAAATTTAATTTTCAACATTGACATTTCTTCGATTCTTGTACGAACAATTGAGCCAGCCGCAAACAGGCTTCCTGGTCCTGAATAATTAACATGCTGTTCAGAGCCATGGTTGCAAAACACGCTCCTGTGTTGAATTTGTGACATTTTCCTCAGTTGTAACTTTTCAGAACATCATTGTGCTGTACAGTATTGGCATCTTGTCAATCACCTGCTGTGCTGTGCTGACATTAACCAGCAGGATAGCAATAACAATTGGACTTGATACAGGTTAATCTTTACTTCTGATTAAACCTAGTACCATGGAGAGTGCCATGGAAAATTGTAGCTTTAGATCACACTCATAGTTTGACATTACCACTGAACCTTATTTTCCAATTCAATTCAAACCCCCTGTATTTTCCAAGGGTAAGTAGTTCGATAACAATTGTCTTTGTATCATGTTGAAAAACATGATATTGCTGAATAAACTGTTAACTAACTTATTAAATAGTGCTGGCTTTCAGCAGCTGTAAACATGTACTTTATAATATCGGAATGCATTTGAAAGTCCCTTGGTCTTCATATATTCCAATATGTTCTTCCTGCTCACTCTAACCCTGTGCTGCTATGATGACCGTCTACTACTCTTACTCCAAATTCTATCCAAATTCATCTCTCCCACCTCTCCCTCTGTTACGTTGATTACTAGTATATGGTGAAAGAATGAGTCCAAAGCTAGTTTTTTTACCTAGAACAAAGAGAACAAAGAACATTACAGCACAGGAACAAGCCCTTCAGCCCACCAAGCCTGCGCCGATCCAGATTCCTCATTTAGACCTGCTACTTAACCCTCCGTTTCCCCGCCCCTTCCTAGGGAGGGTTTATTCTCAAGACAGCTTAACAAAGTGGCAAACTCCATTCCTTCCACACCCCACTGCTTCCGCTGCGTCCATTAATATGCTTTAACAATGCAATTGGTTAACAATGTCATTGCCAAACAATGCAACTGCTGATACATTGACGCTTCCCTTATACAATCTCAGCTGAGAAATGCCATTTAAACTTATTTTGTTCTTCACCATTTCACCAATGCTTTTCCACCACAGAGTGGGGGGGGGGGGGGGGGGGGGGGGAGAGAATTGTAATCTTCAAGGCTGGATGGAAGTTGTTAAATGTCAAATTCTAAATTAGAGGTTGTTGGGGTCCCTTGCCTTTGTGGCTTGTGGGCTCATAAATGTCCCTACAGTGCAGAAGGAGGCCATTCAGCCCACTGAGTTTGCACCGACCCTCTAAGTGTGCCCCCCCCCCCCCCCCCCCCCGATCCCCATAACCCCACATAACCTGCACATCTTTGGACACTAAGGGTCAATTCAGCATGGCCAATCCACCTAACCAGCACATCTTTAGACTGTGGGAGGAAACTGGAGCACTCAGGGGAAACCGCGCAGACATGAGGAGAACGTGCAAACTCCACACCGACTGGAATTGAACCCGGGTCCCTGGTGCTGTGAGGGCAGCAGTGCTAACCACTGTGCCATCATGCTTCCCATTGAGGTCTGTGAGGTGCTGTCAAAGAAGTCATGAGGAACTGTTGCAATGCATCCTGCGGCAGGACACCTTGAAGCCATTGTGCACTGGTGGTGGAGGGAGTTAAGGTAGTGAGTGAGCTGCTGATCAAGCAGACTGTTTTCTCCCGGCAGGTGGGGGTCAAGTTTTTGAATGTTGTTGCAGCTATCTTTGCAAGTGCTGAATATTCCATTCCAAGCCTATAGTTTCTTTCCAGTTTGACATTATTTTATCGCCTCTTTCCCAGCAAGCACCATTTCCTGGCCAAGTGAACAGGCAGGCAACATGTTGCAAGGGTTTTGCCAATGGACCTCTTAAAATAGTTAACTGGATATATACTGGCATCCATCCGTCTCGGGCAATGATAGACTGCACCGAGTGTCTTTGTCACTTCGCGATTGAAAACTGTCTGTTGTGGCTGCAGAGGCTGACTTGTGAGTGACAGTCAATGCTGCAGCTGGCACAGACAAATAGAGCTGGGCCAAATTCGACTGATATTTTCTCCTTATGGTCATTTATTTTGTCCTGTGCTTTTTCCACACCCTTCCTGACTCCTTGTCCAGTTAGCTGGGAATGTTCAACAGTCAACTGGGTACCTTTCATTCTTATTCTGTAATTCAAGGAGACCTGTGCATTTTGCAATGGATTGCAACTACTTGTACACTGAAATGTTCATCATTGCACAATCGTTTTATTATTTTGTACTTTATTTTAATGATTATCTGCAACTCTGTTGAATTATGAATACTTGTTTTAGTTGTATCGTCATCACTATTTGACACGTGCTGCCATGATGATTTTTCAATACATTCATCCATCTATCTAAAGTTTCTGCCTTTGGGGCAAGGATTATTGGTGGGGTGTTTATGCTGCCACTTTGATCATTGCCAGGTAAAAACATTGCATCACAGGCGGAGGCAGAGAGGTCGGAATGCTCAATTTTCCTGAGTGGTATCTGAAGGCATCTCATTTAGTGAAAAGCCAAGAAAAATAAGAAGTAAATGCGCCATAGTCCAAGGTGACCATAGGCTGCTTTCCCCTTTGAGGGGCAGAGCTGACTGATGGTGATTGAATCTGAGGATCACCACACCCGAGGCGAGGGGACAAGTTTGAGAAGGTGAGCCCTGCATGGACAACCTCAGCCAGTACGGGGATTGAACCAATGTTGTTAGCCTTGCTCTGCACCATGAACCTGTCATTGCTGCTCTTGATACTGAGATGCAAAGCTTGACTTGGACAGTGGATTTGTTTCAAGATTCTGTGCACTGGTGGTGGAGGGAGTTAGGGTTAGGGTTAATACCCTAATCCAGCCACCTGAGCTAAACTAGTTCCACAGAAATAAGACTATGGGGAAGAACTTTACTGCCACTTGGCACCTCTGACCTTTAATAGTAACTGTTCTAAAATACAGATAAGTAACTTCAGCAGTGAAGCAATACACAGTCATGCTCATTAACTTTTGATAGGGCTATTAAAAGCATATAAATAATGGGTTGCCATTCTGTAAGAGCTACTCGGTCCTATAGCCCTGTACGTTATTGACAGAAAATCCATTTTGACAGAGGAAAATGCATCACCGGAATAGGTAAGCAGCACAAAGAACATACGCAAGTCACTTAATGGTCTGTAATACAATCGCCTCTATTTATAATTGAACCTCAGGACATCATCTTCCAGCGTTAAACTAATTTTACCTCAATATTTATGCAGTGAACAGTTTTTATTGTTCGAATGAAGAGAGAATTTACAGATGGCAGGCTATTCAAATGAATGAATACGTGCCACTGAGGAACAAGCAATAAAATATGCATCTGGTTTGAATCCCTGATACTGCACAGTAGAACACATTAAGGAGCAGGATGTAAAAAAAAATGATGCCTTTAACGATTCAAAGCTCTAACTATCTTGTATGTTAATTTAGAAGCACTGGGAGCTGTCTGTTTTGGATTATTTTTTTAACTCCACAGGTCATTAGCACATTATACACAAACCACACAGCTGACCCTTACTGGGAACAAAGGGTTAACAAGTCTCATTCCAAGTGCTGGTGGAGTGGAAAATGGAAGTGTCACACTTGGTACAGCTGAGAATGCTTTTGTGAAAGGAAAACCTGCCTTTATTTAATCATTTTTATGACCACCAAGTGGTTCAAAGCCCTTTACAATTAATGAAGCACTTTTCTTTTTTTTTAAAAATAATTTTTATTAAACGCTTTCATAAAATATCAATAACAAAATTAGAAAAAAAAGAACCCAACAGGGTTAAGTACAAAACACAATCTAGGAAAGCAACCCCCCATAACCCCCCCCCCCGTACATAAATGATAAATTAACATTAACGCCCCGACTTAACACAACAGGTATATACACCCTCTCTAACCCTTCAGTGTAAATAACATAAACAATAATAAAGTAAACCCCCCACCCCCCGAGCTGCTGCCGCCATTGACCAATGTCTATCGTTCTGCCAGAAAGTCTAAGAACGGTTGCCACCGCCTAAAGAACCCTTGTACCGACCCTCTCAAGGCGAATTTCACCCTCTCCAATTTAATGAACCCCGCCATATCGCTGATCCAGGATTCCATGCTTGGGGGCCTCCCATCTTTCCACTGAAGAAGAATCCTACGCCGGGCTACCAGGGACGCAAAGGCCAGAATACCGGCCTCTTTCGCCTCCAGCACTCCTGGCTCCTCTGCCACTCCAAATATTACGAGCCCCCAGCCCGGTTTGACCCTGGATCCTACCACCCCTGACACCGTCCTCGCTACGCCCTTCCAAAATTCCTCCAGCGCTGGGCATGCCCAGAGCATATGGGTGTGATTTGCTGGGCTCCCTGAGCACCTAACACACCTGTCCTCACCCCCAAAAAACTGGCTCATCCTTGTCCCGGTCATGTGTGCCCTGTGCAGCACCTTAAACTGTATGAGGCTGAGCCTCGCGCACGATGAGGAAGAGTTCACCCTCCCCAGGGCATCTGCCCACGTCCCTTCCTCAATTTCCTCTCCCAACTCCTCCTCCCACTAACCTTTTATCTCCACCACCGAGGCCTCCTCCTCCTCCTGCATCACCTGGTAAGTTTCCGCGATCTTCCCCACTCCCACCCACCCCCCCCCGAGAGCACCCTGTCCTGTACTGTGTGTGACAGTAGCCGCGGGAATTCCACTACCCGCCGTCTGGCAAACGCCCTTACCTGTAAGTACCTGTAGGTGTTCCCGGTGGGGGGGGGGGGGGCGTACTTCTCCTCCAGCTCACCCAGGCTCGCGAACTTCTCGTCCACAAACAGGTCCCCCAACTTTCGTATCCCTGCCCTGTGCCACTACAATTAATGAAGCACTTTTCGACGTGCAGCCACCGTTGTGATGTGGGAAACACGGCAACCAATTTACGCACAGCAGGCTCCCACAAACGGCAAAGTGGCCGGTGATCGGATCATCTGGTTCTGTGCTGTTGCCTGGTAAATATTGACCAGGAGGCCGGGGATGATTCCCCTGCTTTTTGTTGAAGCCGTGCTGCAGGAATTTGACCTTGCGTCTGAGAGGGCGGCCGAGGAGGGCCTCGGGTTAACATCTCACCCAAAATATGGGAGCACTCCACTCAGTGGAGTGTTTTGTGGTTAAGTCAGACTTGAACCCAGAACTTTGTGACTAAGAGGAGAGAAATACACTACCAACTGAGCCACAGCTGACATCTCCAACTGAGCAATGGCTGTTGCCTAGGGTCGGGTTGGGACACATTGTTGAGAAGAATGTGGGGCGAGGCAGCCGACGGTAGTTCTGGAGCAACAAAGAGACAGGTCATACCTGATTTAACAGTGAGTAATGAGCCAGATTTAGCTTAATGGTGCATGAACATGTATTTAATATTAATCATAGTGCAATCAAGCTGAATGTCACGTTTGAAAGGGAGAAACAGCTACCAAACTCTAGATGTAAGTGAGGCTGACTTCAACGCAGTGAGGCAGAAATTGCCCACGGTAAATTGGGCAAATCTGTTACGGGGCAACAGAAGATCAGTAGGAGGCGGTTAAATATAATTTTGCACAATACAAAATCAATTTAAACTCCTAAGGGGCAAGAACTCTACTTTCCCCAAATAAAAACCTTCCACAGGTGACTAAAGATGCAAGGAACAACATAAAGCCAGAAGAAAAGGCATTCAAAGGTGCAAAAGATAGGACAAGATGCTGGGAAATGGGAGAAAACTGATAACTGTGATATTGTCAGGAAGGAGATGTCAGATATATTGAATAATTACAGAAAAGAAAGAGGTTAGCCTGCTGGACATAGCAATATCAGTGATAGGCTGGATTCCCCTTTCTGGAGACAAAGTGCACTGGCCGGAGTAGAATCGCTCCTTTTCTCTGCTGGCGCTCGGAGGGGCGCCCAGGAGCGATTCCCTCTCCTCTTCCATGCAAATTTATGTATGGAGGAGAGCTCGCGGGGCTGTTGGAATCCCAGTATCGGGTCGCCATTTTGATTGGATGGCCCGATACCAAGGTTCCCCCTACCCTCACAATACAAATCCTGCCCCCACTCCCTCCCTCTGCTGACAAGTAGTGGCATCCTCCCCCACCCTCCCCTCACACCACCATGGGAATAATGGGTCACCCCCCCCCAACAGCACACAAGCATGAGGATGACCCGACACCCACCCAAGACCCCCATCAGACCCCAAGATCAGACCCCCAACAGAGACTCCCAACAAAATGTTTTGACTTTCTCTTTTTTTTACAGCAGGAAACAGCTGCTTTTGATGAGCTGAGGAGCTGTCAATCATAGCAAGGGTGTTTCTAAGCATTGTGGTTAGCGTCAAAGCAAGGTAATGGAGATGCATTCAAGCATGAAGTTAAAGATCAAGAAACAGTCCAGCAATTAGTTGTCGCTGGGTTATAAAACAGTCAATCACTGGCTAATACATGCATTGCATTGCTGTGTGAAATTGAATGGCACTTAAAAGGCTGTCTAAGTATTTGAAGCCCGCTGAATTGTATGGTGCTTTTCAGGTAACCTCTGATACTTGTAACAGCTGCTGGTCGAAACATCTTTATGTGAGGCAGCAGCTGTTAGGATAGGGTAAGTGAAAAGGCAGTGATTTTTCACCTAATGCCTGGACTGCTCCTCAGCTATCAGGCAGGGGTCTCCGATGGGGGGGAGGGGGGGGGGGTCTGATGGGGCTCTCTGCTGGGGGGTCTTTCGATGGACTTATATTAACATATTCATAGAATGTACAGTGCAGAAGGAAGCCATTCAGCCCATCGAGTCTGCAGTGGCCCTTGGAAAGAGCACCCTACTTAATCCCACACCTCCACCCTACTCTCGTTACCCAGTAACCCCACCTAACCTTTGGACACTAAGGGGCAATTTATCATGGTCAATCCACCTAACCAGCACATCTTTGGACTGTGGGTGGAAACTGGAGCACACGGAGGAAACCTACGCAGATACAGGGAGAAAGTGCAAACTCCACACAGTCACCCGAGGCCGGAATTGAACCCAGGGCCCTGGAGCTGTGAGGCAGCAGTGCTAACAACCGTGCCACCGTGCAGCTTTTTGGAAGCACCTCTGTTACGCACTAACCCCTTTGACCCACCACGGGGGACAGTTAACAGGCAATTGGCAGGCCTTCCATGGGATTAAAATCCTGGGGTGGGAGGTCCTGCCCACCAAGTGTTGTCAGCCAACCTTATAAAATGTTGTGTTTGTATCTTCAGTCATAATCTTCTTTCATGGTGGAGGAATCTCGGGGGTGTTAAATGGTCCACCCCTGTCCCTATATTACAACGCTCAGAGACACGGGATATATATTTGTGGAGCGGGATTCTCTGGCCTCCCAGCCACGTGGCGTGCTGTTCGCTGGCGGCGGGATTCTCTGTACCCGCGCTGTCAATGTGAATTCCCTGTGAACATAGAACATAGAACATTACAGCGCAGTTCAGGCCCTTCGGCCCTCGATGTTGCGCCGACCTGTGAAACCACTCTAAAGCCCAACTACACGATTCCCTTATCGTCCATATGTCTATCCAATTACCATTTGAATGCCCTTAGTGTTGACGAGTCCACTACTGTTGTATGCAGGGCATTCCACGCCCTTACTACTCTCGGAGTAAAGAACCTACCTCTGACATCTGTCATATATCTATCTCCCCCCAATTTAAAGCTATGTCCCCTTGTGCTAGACATCACCATCCGAGGAAGAAGGCTCTCACTGTCCACCCTATCCAATCCTCTGATCATCTTGTATGCCTCAATTAAGTCACCTCTTAACCTTCTTCTCTCTAATGAAAACAGCCTCAAGTCCCTCAGCCTTTCCTCATAAGATCTTCCCTCCATACCAGGCAACATTCTGGTAAATCTCCTCTGCACCCTTTCCAATGCTTCCACATCCTTCCTATAATGCGGCGACCAGAATTGCACGCAATACTCCAAATGCGGCCGCGCCAGAGTTTTGTACAGCTGTAACATGACCTCATGGCTCCGAAACTCAATCCCTCTACCAATAAAAGCTAACACACCATACGCCTTCTTAACAACCCTCTCAACCTGGGTGGCAACTTTCAGGGATCTATGTACATGGACACCGAGATCTCTCTGCTCATCCACACTGCCAAGAATCTTACCATTAGCCCAGTACTCTGTCTTCCTGTTATTCCTTCCAAAATGAATCACCTCACACTTTTCTGCATTAAACTCCATTTGCCACCTCTCAGCCCAGCGCTGCAGCTTATCTATGTCCCTCTGTAACTTGTAACATCCTTCCGCACTGTCCACAACTCCACCGACTTTAGTGTCATCTGCAAATTTACTCACCCATCCTTCTACGCCCTCCTCCAGGTCATTTATAAAAATGACAAACAGCAGTGGCCCCAAAACAGATCCTTGTGGTACACCACTAGTAACTGGACTCCAGTCTGAACATTTCCCATCAACCACCACCCTTTGTCTTCTTCCAGCTAGCCAATTTCTGATCCAAATCGCTAAATCACCCTGAATCCCATGCCTCCGTATTTTCTGCAGTAGCCTACCATGGGGAACCTTATCAAACGCTTTACTGAAATCAATATACACACATCAACTGCTTTACCCTCATCCACCTGTTTGGTCACCTTCTCAAAGAACTCAATAAGATTTGTGAGGCACAACCTACCCTTCACAAAACCGTGTTGACTATCTCTAATCAAATTATTCCTTTCCAGATGATTAAACATCCTATCTCTTATAAACCTTACCAAGATTTTGTCCACAACAGAAGTAAGGCTCACTGGTCTATAGTTACCGGGGTTGTCTCTACTCCCCTTCGTGAACAAGGGGACAACATTTGCTCTCCTCCAGTCTTCTGGCACTATTCCTGTAGACAAAGATGACTTAAAGATCAAAGCCAAAGGCTCAGCAATCTCCTCCCTAGCTTCCCAGAGAATCCTAGGATAAATCCCAACCAGCCCAGGGGACTTATCTATTTTCACACTTTCCAGAATTGTTAACATCTCCTCCTTATGAACCTCAAGCCCTTCTAGTCTAGTAGCCTGAATCTCAGTATTCTCCTCGACAACATAGTTTTTTCATGTGTGAATACTGACAAAAATTATTCATTTAGCACCTCTCCTATCTCCTCGGACTCCAAGCACAACTTCCCACTACTGTCCTTGACAGGCCCTACACTTACCCTCGTCATTCTTTTATTCCTGACATATCTATAGAAAGCTTTAGGGTTATCCTTGATCCTACCTGCCAAAGACTTCTCATGTCCCCTCCTGGCTCTTCCTAGCTCTCTCTTTAGGTCCTTCCTAACTAACTTGTAACTCTCGAGCGCCCTAACTAAACCTTCATGTCTCATCTTTACATAAGCCTCCTTCTTCCTCTTGACAAGTGTTTCAACTGCTTTCGTAAACCACGGTTCCCTTGCTCGACCACTTCCTCCCTGCCTGACAGGTGCATACTTATCAAGGATACGCAGTAGCTGTTCCTTGAACAAGCTCCACATTTCCATTGGCCCATCCCTTGCAGTTTTCCTCTCCATCCGATGCATCCTATGTCTTGCCTCATTGCATCATAATTGCCTTTCCCCCAGATATAACTCTTGCCCTGCGGTATATACCCATCCCTTTCCATCACTAAAGTAAACATAATCGAATTGTGGTCACTATCACCAAAGTGCTCACCTGCCTCCAAATCTAACACCTGTCCTGGTTCAGTGAAGCTACCCCACTCAGCCAGGAACCCCACGGGTGGGGGTGCGCTGCCAGCGGAAGCAGAGAATGCCGCCGCCAGCGAACGGACAGGGAATTCCAGCCCTGATTTTGTTTTTCATTTGTTTATGGGTTGTGAACTGGAAAGGTCAGCGTTTATTGCCCAGCCCTAATCTTGAGAGGTTTTAAGGTTTGGGCACGGAATAAGACATAAGACATAAGACATATGAGTGGAAGCAAGGCCATTTGGCCCATCGAGTCCACTCCACCATTCAATCATGGCTGATTTCAACTCCATTTACCCGCTCTCTCTCCATAGCCCTTAATTCCTCGAGAAATCAAGAATTTATCAACTTCTGTCTTAAAGACACTCAACGTCCCGGCCTCCACCGCCCTCTGTGGCAATGAATTCCACAGACCCACCACTCTCTGGCTGAAGAAATTTCTCCTCATCTCTGTTCTAAAGTGACTCCCTTTTATTCCAAGGCTGTGCCCCCGGGTCCTAGTCTCCCCTGTTAATGGAAACAACTTCCCTACATCCACCCTATCTAAGCCATTCATTATCTTGTAAGTTTCTATTAGATCTCCCCTCAACCTCCTAAACTCCAATGAATATAATCCCAGGATCCTCAGACGTTCATCGTATGTTAGGCCTACCATTCCTGGGATCATCCGTGTGAATCTCCGCTGGACCCGCTCCAGTGCCAGTATGTCCTTCCTGAGGTGTGGGGCCCAAAATTGCTCACAGTATTGTAAATGGGGCCTAACTAATGTTTTATAAAGCTTCAGAAGTACATCCCTGCTTTTATATCCCAAGCCTCTTGAGATGAATGACAACATTGCATTTGCTTTCTTAATTACGGACTCAACCTGCAAGTTTACCTTTAGAAAATCCTGGACTATGACTCCCAAGTCCCTTTGCACTTCAGCATTATGAATTTTGTCACCGTTTAGAAAATAGTCCACGCCTCTATTCTTTTTTCCAAAGTGCAAGACCTCGCACTTGCTCACGTTGAATTTCATCAGCCATTTCTTGGACCACTCCCCTAAACTGTCTAAATCTTTCTGCAGCCTCCCCACCTACTCCATACTACCTGCCCCTCCACCTATCTTTGTATCATCGGCAAACTTAGCCAGAATGCCCTCAGTCCCGTCATCTAGATCGTTAATATATAAAGAGAACAGCTGTGGCCCCAACACTGAACCCTGCGGGACACCACTCGTCACCGGTTGCCATTCCGAAAAAGAACCTTTTATCCCAACTCTCTGCCTTCTGCCTGACAGCCAGTCGTCAATCCATGTTAGTACCTTGCCTCGAATACCATGGGCCCTTATTTTACTCAGCAGTCTCCCGTGAGGCACCTTATCAAAGGCCTTTTGGAAGTCAAGATAGATAACATCCATTGGCTCTCCTTGGTCTAACCTATTTGTTATCTCTTCAAAGAACTCTAACAGGTTTGTCAGGCAAGACCTCCCCTTACTAAATCCATGCTGACTTGTCCTAATCCGACCCTGCACTTCCAAGAATTTAGAAATCTCATCCTCAACAATGGATTCTAGAATCTTGCCAACAACCGAGGTTAGGCTAATTGGCCTATAATTTTCCATCTTTTTCCTTGTTCCCTTCTTGAACAGGGGGGTTACAACAGCGATTTTCCAATCCTCTGGTACTTTCCCTGACTCCAGTGACTTTTGAAACATCATCACCAACGCCTCCACTATTTCTTCAGCTATCTCCTTTAGAACTCTAGGATGTAGCCCATCTGGGCCTAGAGATTTATCAATTTTTAGACCTCTTAGTTTCTCTAGCACTTTCTCCTTTGTGATGGCTATCATATTCAACTCTGTCCCCTGACTCTCCGGAATTGTTGGGATATTACTCATGTCTTCTACTGTGAAGACTGAGGCAAAGTACTGATTCAGTTCCTCGGCTATTTCCTTGTCTCCCATCACAAAATTACCAGCGTCATTTTGGAGCGGCCCAATGTCAACTTTTGCCTCCCGTTTGTTTTTAATGTATTTAAAGAAACTTTTACTATCATTCCTAATGTTACTGGCTAGCCTACCTTCAAATTTGATCCTCTCTTTCCTTATCTCTCTCTTTGTTATCCTCTGTTTGTTTTTGTAGCCTTCCCTATCTTCTGACTTCCCACTACTCTTTGCCACATTATAGACTTTCTCTTTTGCTTTGATGCATTCCCTAACTTCCTTTGTCAGCCATGGCTGCCTAATCCCCCCTCTGATAACCTTTCTTTTCTTTGGGATGAACCTCTGTACTGTGTCCTCAATTACTCCCAGAAACTCCTGCCATTGCTGTTCTACTGTCTTTCCCACTAGGCTCTGCTCCCAGTCGATTTTCGTCAGTTCCTCCCTCATGCCCCTGTAGTTACCTTTATTTAACTGTAACACCTTTACATCTGATTCTACCTTCTTTCTTTCAAATTGGAGATTGAATTCGACCATATTATGATCACTGCCTCCTAAGTGCTCCCTTACTTTAAGATCTTTAATCAAGTCTGGCTCATTACATAACACTAAGTCCAGAATGGCCTGTCCCCTCGTGGGCTCCATCACAAGCTGTTCCAAAAAGCACTCCTGTAAACATTCAATGAATTCCCTTTCCTTGGGTCCACTGGCAGTATTATTTACCCAGTCCACCTGCATATTAAAGTCCCCCATGATCACTGTGACCTTGCCTTTCTGACATGCACTTTCTATTTCGTGGTGCATCTTGTGCCCCTGGTCCTGACCACTGTTAGGAGGCCTGTACATAACTCCCATTATGGTTTTTTTGCCTTTGTGGTTCCTCAACTCTACCCACACAGACTCCACATCATCCAACCCCATGTTGTTTAGTGCTATTGATTTAATTTCATTCCTAATTAACAAGGCAACCCTGCCCCCTCTGCCCACCTCTCTGTCTTTTCGATAGGTTGTGAATCCCTGGATGTTTAAATGCCAGTCCTGAACCCCCTGCAACCATGTCTCTGTGATGCCTACCACATCATAACTGCCAGTCACAATCTGGGCTACAAGCTCATCTACCTTGTTCCGTACACTGCGTGCATTTAAATATAGCACCTTTAATTCTCTATTGACCGTCCCTTTTTGTTTTCTTAGTGTGGTGGACCTTGGTTTACTGAGCCTTTCCATATACTGTGTCATATTTTGTGGGATGGGGACTATTGTAACCTCTCCTGAGTTCTGTCTTTTCGTGCTTTTTTGTATTCCTAAGCAGCTACGCTTCCCACTGATTACTTCACCTCTTGGTTCCCTGACTTTCCCTTCTTCCCCAAACTTTAGTTTAAAGTCCTATTGACCACCCTATTTACTCTTTTCGCCAGAACACTGGTCCCAGCTCGGTTCAGGTGGAGACGATCCCAACGGTATAGGTCCCCCCTGTCCCAAAACTGATGCCAGTGTCCCATGAAAAGGAACCCCACATTCCCACATCACTCTTTCAGCCACGTGTTAACTTCCCTTATTCTTGCCTCCCTATGCCAATTTGCACGTGGCTCGGGCAGTAATCCGGAGATTATGACCCTTGAGGACCTATTTTTAATTTGAATCCTAGCTCTTTATAATCTCTAAACAGGTCCTCTTTCCTAGACTTGCCTATGTTGTTGGTTCCGACATGGACCACAACAACTGGATCCTCCCCCTCCCTCTCCAGTATCCTTTCAAGCGGTCAGAGATGTCCCGCACCCTAGCACTGGGCAGGCAACATACCATGCGGGACTCTTTATCCTGCTCACAAAGGATACTATCTATCCCCCTGATAATAGAATCCCCTACAACTACAACTTGCCTATTTACTCCCTCCCCTTGAATGGCCTGCTGAACCATGGTGCCTTGGTCAGCTGACTAATCCTTCCTGCAACCCTGTTCGCCATCCACACAGGGAGCAAGTACCTGTTGGACAGAGTCAAGGGCTGAGGCTCCTGAGTTCCTGACTGCTGGTTCCCTTTACCTGCCTGACTTGCAGTCACACCCTGCTGTCCCTGGCCACTAGCAGGATTTAAACTACTTACTCTGACAGGTGTGACTGCCTCCTGAAACACAGTGTCCAGGTAAGTCTCCCCCTCCCGGATGTGCCTCAGTGTTTGAAGCTCAGACTCCAGCTCATCAACTCTGAGCCGGAGCTCTTCGAGCAGCCAACACTTACTGCAGATGTGGTCGCTGCAGCTCGCAATGGGATCTGCCAGCTCCCACATCAAGCAGTTCAAGCACATCATCTGACCAGCCATCACTAATTAATTAATTTAATTTAAGTTTATGGTGGGGGCAGCTTCAGCCAATCAGACACTACCCTGCACTTTTAACTGAAAAACAGCACAATTAGATTAACCACTTACCTTTCCTGGTTACCTCACTGCACCAAACTAGCAAATTCTCACTGTCTGTATCTCTCTCACTCCGGCTGTGTCTCCTTGACCTGCGCAATGCTAATAATATAATATAATAATGCTAATAATAATAATATAATATGGCACTTACCTCACACCAATGCAAATACTAGTCGATGGGCTGTGTTCTACACATTCAGTTTTCATCAATAATAATCTCATGATTTATTAATTACTGATATCTGTTCTGTTACTGTGTTGTTGAGATTATGGGGATATCAAAGTCATGAGGAAGTAAATGTTCTTGCAGCTTCAGTTATCGCCTGTGCTGCTGCAATATCATGACCAATTGTTTATCATGGGAATCCCTGAAAGACACGATACTCTGCGAGAGTTAATACTCCTCCGATCCACCCCCACTAAAATCATCCGGCTTCATTACCAAGTTAACCCCCTCACCACCATTCCATTCTTACACCTGATACTGCTGACGATTTGTCTTAGTGTCGGCCAAGGCTCAATGGTAAACCTTTGCTGCAAAGTCAGAATTTTACGGGTTCAAATCCCACTGCAGAGCACATCCTCTGAGTTGAGAGTTCAGTGCAGCATTGAAAAGTGTTGTATTGCTGGAGATGTTGTCTTTCGGAGAAGAGATGGACATAAAGGATCATACAAACTCACAAATTAAGGGGCAGGAATAGGCCATTTGGCCCCTCGAGCTGGCTCCGCCATTCAATAAGGTCTTGGCTGACCTGGTTGTGGCCTCTTCCTTGCTGCCTATCCTTCTTGTCCCATTTGACTCCCTTTTCGATGAATAATCTATCTACCTCAACCTTAAACATATTGAATGAACCTGCCTCCACTGTTCTCAGGGGAAGAGAATCTAGTCCTCTAGTCTTCCCCATAAGAGGAAACATCCTTTCAGTATCCACATTGTCAAATCCCCTCAGGATATTTTACATTTCAATAAGATCACCTCTCTAAACTCCAATGGATATTAAACCTAATCTTTCTAACCACCCCTGATGAAAAATAAAATGAAAATCGTTTATTGTCACAAGTAGGCTTCAAATGAAGTTACTGTGAAAAGCCCCTAGTCGCCACATTCCGGCGCCTGTTCGGGGAGGCTGTTACGGGAATATGACAACCCTTTCATAGCAGGAATCAGTTGAGTGAACCTTCTCTGCATTATGTTTAACACAATTATACAATTTCTTAAAAAAAGAGAACAAACCTGCACACAGTACTCCATATATGGTCTCACCAAAGTCCTGCACAACTGTAGTAAGATGTACCTACTTGTATCCTATGTTCCCCTTGTAATAAAACATCACCCCTTTTGCCTTCCTGATCACTTGCTGTACCTGAGACAGCTCATAGATCATAGAACATAGAACTTACAATGCAGAAGGAGGCCAGTCAGCCCATCGAGTCTGCACCGGCTCTTGGAAAGAGCACCCTACCCAAGGTCAACACCTCCACCCTGTCCCCAGAACCCAGTAACCCCACCCAACACTAAAGGCAATTTTGGACACTAAGGGCAATTTATCATGGCCAATCCACCTAACCTGCACATCTTTGGACTGTGGGGGGAAACCGGAGCACCCGGAGGAAACCCACGCACACATGGGGAGGATGTGCAGACTCCGCACAGACAGTGACCCAAGCCGGAATCGAACCTGGGACCCTGGAGCTGTGAAGCAATTGTGCTATCCACAATGCTACCGTGCTGCCCATCAGTGAGTGTTGAAAGATAGAAGGGTAAGGGTACCAGTTGCATGCATTTGTAATGAGAGGCTCTGGTGAAGTTGGATTTACGAGTAGATAGGTTGGGCTTCTTAAAAAATTGCATTAGGAGATAGGTAGGGACTTGGCTACTCAGCTGATGAATTTCAAAGGAGAGTTTAAAGGACTTTTGCAACTTATAAATATTTCATAAATAAACGAGGGAATGTTATTGAATTTTATTTGACCCCAAAATGGAGGCAATAGGAAAACAAATAAGATTTAATATTTTGGAAAAGTTGAGTTCAAAGCTGAGGACATTGGAATTGGGGCTGAAAGAGGAAAAGGTTATTTAAGGAAAGACGTTGAGCTGAGTTAGGTGACTGTGTGGGGGAGATGTCCTGAGACCAACTCTGTGCTGAAAGATGATGTGAAATCTGAAACAGGCCAGCAAAGTCTTTGTTTCAGAAAGCAGTTTGTGTGGAAGTGCTTGAGTGGCCGTATGGAGGTTCTTGAGGAGTCGTGTAGTATACCTTTATGAAATTTACAGCTAATTTGCTTTGCGCAATAGTGCTGGATTTTTATGGTGAACAATCTATAAGGGAAACTTATTGCCAAGAAGGTGTTTACTTGCGTGTTCTGGCTTCACAGGATTTTTGGGGGGGATGTTTTGAAAGACTTTTTATCTGTATAACTTTATTCTTACGTGCTTTAGTTTTTTTCTCTTCTTGTTAAGCAATCTTTTAAATGTTTAATTCCTAAAGGTGTTATTGGAGTTCTATGCTTCTGGGATTAGTAGCTTTTCCTCCTAATTTTCAACATGTAAATAAACGGTTATGATCAGGAGGGCAGGTTTCCCTTTGGGATCTGGTTTGCTCTGCAAATAACATCTGCTATGGTCGTGATAGTATGACCCGCCCAGTGGAGGGTTTTCAGCCTGGTTCCGACTGACTTCAATTTTGATAAGGTTCCGTGATCTCACGGACAGCCAAATGTTGCCTTGGATTTCAAGGGCAGTCACGCCCACCTCACCCCTGGAATTTAGTACTTTCATCCATGTTTTGACGAAGGCTGTAATGAGGTCTGAAGCTGAACGGCCCTGGAGGAATTCAAACTAGGCATCAGTGTGCAGGTTATTGCTGATTAGACGCCACCCATTATGTAATGGGGCCTTGATCTAGCGGTGGACAGACATTGGACCCAAGGGTTTTATATTGGCTGGTTGATCGCCCCAAAGGTTTTGGTGAACGTTTGGTTGGGGGGTAACAGCTCGGATTTTGCTGGAAATGTACATTTTAAGCAAAAAAAAGGACTCCAAATACTGAAAAATAAACCAAAACCAAAACATTGGATTGGATTTGTTTGTATTGGATTTGTTTATTGTCACGTGTACCGAGGTATAGTGAAAAGTATTTTTCTGCGTGCCACTCAAACAGATCATTTAGTACATGAAAAGAAAAGAAAATACTTAATAGGGCAACACAAGGTACACAGTGCCGCTGTCATTCAGCAAAGTGGACCAGTCTCAGGTTCAAGATCCTCTGTCGGGCTGACCCACCGAGGGTTTCTCGCAGTCCCTTCTTCTTGGCTGTAGCTAACACGGCGCCAGCTTTGTAGCTCCGTGTTGATTCTTTTCCATTCCAAAATTGCTTGCAGAATGCCATCCTTCTTTGAAACTGCTTTGAACGATTTCAGCAGGTTTACTGTGCAATCGAAGTAACCTCGATTGTCTGACAGAATAAAGGATATCACCGCCGGTGGATAATAGAAATTGGAGGATAATTGAAAATTGCTCAAAGTTAAACCGCAGTGGTAGAAATGATGTGGCCAAACAGGTACAGACAATGCGGTGTGCATTCACAGTGATCCTGCACGGTTCTGTGGTGGCCTCTCACTGGTCTGACCTGGCTGGCACTCCTCTGCAGAATCATGATGTCATTAAGAACAGTTTTTGTTCTATTTTTATTCAGTGAAGAATGCGTGTGCCTACATTTATCTCGCACCTTTCACCACCACAGGACCCCAAAGGGCCGCGTGGAAAATGAGTCCAGCCACCGTTGAAACTTGTGGGAAATGTGACGGCCAATTTGCAGTCAAGCTTGGGAACGCCTGGTACCTCCACGTGACTGAGCCCACGGTCTGACCCCGACACTCATTCTACACTCCAAATGCGGGTTGAATAAAGGTTTCTACCCCACAGTATGTTTTCGGTAAAATCCCTGTGTATTGAAGAAAATAAAACATTTTAAAACTATTTTTATGGGATGTGAACATCGCTGGCTCGGCGGCATTTGTTGCCCATTCCTAATTGCCCTTGGGAAGGTGGTGGGAGGTCATCTCCTTGAACCGCTACAGTCCCTGTGGTGCACGTGCACCCAATGTGCTGTTGGATGGGATTTCCAGGATTTTGACCCAGCGACAGCAAAGGTACAACGATACACTTCCAATTGAGGACGGTGTGTGGTTTGGAGAGGAACTTCCAGGCGGTGGTGTTCCCATGCCTCCACTGGCTTTGTCCTATTTTAGATGGTGGTGGCTCCAGGTGGTTACAGGTTTGGAAGGAGCTGCCGGATGCGCTGGGGTGACTTGTTTGAGTGCATCTTGTAGATAGCACACATTGCTGAAAGAGTGGTTTCAGCAGCATATAGGGATGAACTAAGGCAGCAATTCCAGGGACCCAAATTGGGAGGATAACACTGATGTGTTGGTTGTTCTGGATCACATACAGGTCACCAAACTTGAAATAGTGCAACACTATTTTATTGAATCATTAACTGTTTAAACATACTTAGACTGTGCGTTAATACGATACTAGCTTTAACTAAAGACCTCTGCCTTGTCCTAACCAGTCGATGCACTCAGCACATGGTGAATGTCTGTGTTGCAGGCTGTGAGCTCTGTCCTCCTAGCTAGCTGCAACTCGAATGCCCGGGAACTCTGATGCTCCCTGTCTTTGTATTGCGTGTACTCTCTCTGGTGATTGGCTGCGGTGTTGTGTATGTTGATTTGTCCCACTGTGTGTCCATCAGTGTGTGTCTGCACCATGATATACTGGTGTATATTATGACAAACACTGCATGCATCAATGTACATCGCTCTGCTCTTGTGAGAAGTTGAAATTGCTTATTTAATTTGATGTCTTCTGCCCAGAGGTATTAGCAGAGTTTAATTTTCTGGTCAAGGAATGATGCCCCAATATAGCATTCATCATATGAAGGTTTTCACCTGCATGTGTAACAAATTGTGACATTTCAGTGGAATTTGAACTCCTTTCCCACCAGATAATATGAAGAGGCCCAACCCTAACTCATTGCGAACACACATGCTTCATTTTTACCTGTGGTGTGTTTGAGGGTGACCAAGTAATGCAAGCTGGAGACGTGGGTCTTGTGATTAGAACATTGAACATTGCGCTCTTGTTACAGGAATGGAGGGTGCTGAAATAACACAGCAGGCTTGGCAGCAACTGTAGGGAGAGAAAACAGACTAACGCTTTGAGTCCATTTGACTTTTCATCAGAACTAAAGAAAGGGAAAATGTGTTGGATATTATACTATAGCTGGAAGAGACCTCAATAAGATGCAGCAATCTTAAGATGGCCTGGTGTGGGAGGGGTGGGGGGGGGGGGTGAGTAATAATAATATTTTATTGTCACAAGTATGAAGTTACTGTGAAAAGCCCCTAGTCACCACTTTCCGGCGCCTGTTCGATACACAGAGGGAGAATTCAGAATTCTCAGCTGGTACGGGAATTGGAATTTGCTGGCCTTGTTCCAACTCCTCAAATTTGTTTAGAGTTTCGGCATCCACTGCATACTGGGGTAGAGAATTCCACAGATTCACGACCCTTTGAATGAAATAATTCCTCATTTCTGTTTTAAATCCGCCACCCACCCCCTAGCCTAAAATTATGGACTCTTGCTCTTGAATCTCCAACAATGGGTAACATCTGCTCCACGTTGACCCTGTGAATCCCCTTTAGCATCTTATATACCTCAATTAGATCTCTTTTTATCTGAGTATAGGCCTAAACTGCTCAATCTCTCGTAATAAGACAAGTCCCTCATCCCTGGCATCAATCTAGTGAACCTTTGCTGAACCGCCTCTAATGCATTTACATCCTTCCTCAAATAAGGGGACAAACACTGTGTGCAGTGCTCCAGATGAGGCCTCACCAATGCCCTACACAGTTGCAACATTACTTCCCTACTTGTATACTCTGTTCCATGAGCAATTAATGCCAAACTTCCAGAGTATTTCAGGATAGATGGGAGCATTACCTTGGCATAGGGGGCATGGGGAGTCATGGTGGGGTGGTTGGAGTGCCATAGCTTGGCAGAGCAGGGATAAGGGGCCATGGGAGATGGATGAGGGGCATATCTTGGTAGCGGGAGCACAAGGAGGACCTTTTAAATTCACCTTTTAATAGGTCCCTTATGCAGAATGGGGTTCATGACTCCTCTGAGGAGCCGTGAACCACAACTATTTAAACATCTGGCCCGACTCCATGAAAGTTGTGGAGGAGGAAGAAGTGCTTTTCTCCGCAATGGAGCTGGCCAGCGCTGGAGTGGAGTGTGCGGGGACTTGAGACCGAACCAGATATGGCACGCCAACTGTAGCACTCCACCCAGCTCCATGGACCCTCATGCCCCCTTTAAAGGCAATCCAAATATCCAATAATGAGGGGCATAAACAGAGTGGATAGTCAGAGGCTTTTTCCCAGGGTGAGGGGCTAATTACTAGGGGGCATAGGTTTAAGGTGCGAGGGGCAAGGTTTAGAGGAGATGGACGAGACAAGTTTTTTACACAGAGGGTAGTGGGTGCCTGGAACTCACTGCCGGAGGAGGTGGTGGAAGCAGGGATGATACTGATGTTTAAGGGGCGTCTTGACACATACAAGGATAGGATGGGATTAGAGGGATACGGACCCCGGAAGTGGAGACGTTTTAGTTTAGACGGGCAGCATGGTCGGCGCAGGCTTGGAGGGCCAAAGTTCCTGTTCCTGTGCTGTACGTTTCTTTGTTCTTTGTTCAGATGGTCCAGGAATGGGGTCGGGGATCCCAAATTTTGACCCACCTCCACCCCCGCCCCCAACCATTAATTTAAAAGGGAACTCGAGGACTTGGTGAAAATTCAGCCCACCACCTTACTCCCTCTTGCTCTTCCCTACAACTGCACTGTGTTCAAAGCCAAAACCAATTCAGCTTCTCTCTTATCCCAATTCATTTATGCTTGGAATCACACAGGCTAAAGCATCTTCGCTCGTACCTACCTCCACTCAAGAGACTCTTCAAATGTCAGTCTCACTTAACTGGCAAATAAAGGATCTGCATGAGGTTTTCTTTTCAGTGAGTTCTGAAATAAAGCTCTGCAAAGTTTCTGCACAGGGGTATAGGTCGGTTAAGTGAGTGGACAAAGGATTGGCAGATGGAGTATAATGTGGGAAAATGTGAGGTTGCCCATTTTTGGCAGGAAGAATAAAAAAGCGGAATATTATTTAAATGGAGCAAGACTGCAGAAGGCAGCAGGTTCATGAATCATAAAACATTAGCACACAAATACAGCAAGTAATTAGGAAGGTAAATGAAATGGTGGCCTTTTGTGCAAGGGGGACAGAGAATTAAAGTATTGAAGCCTTACTGCAGCTGTTCAGGGCATTGGTGAGAACACAAACAGTTTTGGTCTCCTGTACTGAAGGAGAGATATGCTTGCATTGGAAGTAGTTCAGAGAGGTTTCACTCGGCTAATTCCTGAGATGAAGGGGTTGTCTTATAAGGAGTGGCTACAGGTTGAGCCTATACTCAGTGGAGTTTAGAAGAATGAGAGGTGATCTTATTGAAACATATAAGTCCTGAGAGGGCTTGACAGGGTAGCTGCTGAGTGGGTGTTTCCCCTCATGGGTGAAGATAGAACTAAGTTTCAAAATAAGGGCCCTACCATTTTCTCTCCAGGATCATTAGTCTTTAGAATTCTCTTCCACAGAGAGCAGTGGGGCAGTCATTGAATATGTTTTCAAGGCTGAGTTAGTCGGAATTTTGATTGACAAGGGTGTCCAACGTTATGGGGAACAGGCAGGAAAGTAGAATCAAGGCCACCATCAGGGTAGCTATGATCTGACAGAATGGGCTTGATGGACCGAATGGCCTGCTCCTGCCATTTATGATTTTAGTTGTTACGATGTGGGGTGTACTGCCTGAAAGGGTGGTGGAGGCAGGTTTAACAGCAATATTCAAAAGGGAATTGGATACGTACTTCAAGAGGAAAAGAAATACAGGACTATGGGGAAAGCGGAGGAAAATTTGATAATAATAATAATAGCTCATTGTCACAAGTAGGCTTCAATGAAGTTACTGTGAAAAGCCCCTAGTCACCACATTCCAGCGCCTGTTCGGGGAGGTCGGAATGGGAATTGAACCCACGCTGCTGGCCTTGTTCTGTATTACAAGCCAGCTGTTTAGCCCACTGTGCTAATAATGATAACTCGATCAAAGAGCACAGCTCCTTTTGGGGCTGAAAAGCCTCTTTTGGTGCTGTCGGAAGTGCAGCCTCTCCTCATTGACGCGATGGCCTTATTCTACATCTGGTGGGGGGTTCTCCATGAAGTCCGAATTACATGAGTGCCGATATTTGCGGTGGATGGGAGGGGAGCTGGAAAAAGACGAGTGACAGAGGGAGGGGCCAGCAGTTGCCAACATGCAGGTTGGGTCAATGGAGAGCTCGGGACTGGCAAGGGAGCAGAAAGAGAGAGAGCAGTCACGAGGCCAGACAGCGAAATTCAGCTTCTGCCGAATGGTCATCCAGTGTATCTCACGATGAAACTGTATCTGAGTGGTTATCACTGCTGCCTCAGGGCGCCGAGGACCCGGGTTTGATCCCAGCCCTGGGCCACTGGCCGTGTGGAGTTTGCACATTCTCCCCGTGTCTACGTGGGTCTCACCCCCACAACCCAAAGATGTGTAGGGTAGGTGAATTGGCCATGCTAAATTGCCCCTTAATTGGGAAAAAAAAAGAATTGGGTACTCTAAATTTAATTTTTAAAAAAAAATTTTTAAATTAAAAGTTGAAACTATATCCGATTCCAGAGCTAAATCAAATGGACATATTGCAATCTGTATAAATTTCACTGGCCGTCTCAAAGCTGCTCAGAAATTAGTTTTCTTCCTCCCCCCCCGCCCCCCAAGTAACTCATTAAGAAAAAAACTCTTGTGATGTGTTGTCTCTCATCCTGCTTTGTATATCCTCAAGATTTGCTGTGTGTCATTCTGGTTCTATCTTTAATGGCCTTGCTGCACTAGACTAATGTATTATTGATGCTTCTCCAATTTATAGCCAGACTGTTGATGCAGCTGCTGTTGTGCACACACAGTGGTGCAAAGACTGTTGCGGCAGGCCATTAAACAGTGCCTTCCATTAGTTAGACTTGTCTTTGCCTGTTTAATCATCGTGATATTTTCCCTGAAATTTGCTGGAGTTGAGAGATGAAAACAGCACTGTACTCTCCATAGGACATCAGGGAACAGGGCAAAGAGGAAAAAGTTTATTCTCAGTTCCAGTGAGATTGACTGCTAGTCAATGCCACTTACACTTATCGTAGCACAAAGTGGGTAATGAGACTGAAGTGGACAGGCCGTAACATTTTGTGCTGAGTTTTCTTGTGCATATCATATAACTTCATAGAATGCATAGTATCCAGTGCAGAAGCAGGCCATTGAGCCTGTACCGATTCTCCCAAAGAGCATTCTACCTCGGCCCACTTCCCCGCCCTATCCCCATAATCTCGTGCATTGATCACGGCTAATCCACCTAACCTGCATACCTTTGGAGTGTGGCAGGAAACTGGAGCACCGGAGGAAACTCACGCAGGCACGGGGAGAATGTGCAAACTCCACACAGACAGTCATCCAAGATCGGAATTGAACCTGAATCCCTGGTCCTGTGAGGCAGCAATGCTAACCACTCAATGTATGTAAATAACGAACCAGACAGTGAGATGTGGTTTTTGCAAAGCTGACGGTGGAGCAGACAGTCTCACACGCCAACTTTCAGATTTTCAAGTTGAACCGTGCATCTGACCTTATCTGAAGATACTGTGGCATTTACTGAGAGGCAACTGGGAGCACTATTAGCCCCGCCATTATTTTGACAGCAATTTTTGGGACTTACCAGCAGAGAGACAGCTTTCCGTAAATGTGAAGGTTACAGAGAGTTAAACTTTTTAAAAAATTTTTGCAACTTTGTCAATCTTATAACCTTCAGCCAGCTATGTTTCATTCACTAGTAGATGTTTGATATCTCTGTAATTCAAGTTAATTTGAGTGGTTGAAGTGCTTAGTGGCAATGTGCTCGTGAATTCCTGTCCTTCCTTCCCACCTATCCATTTGTGTGCCTGTCATGTACAAGCACTGCACCACAGGCTATGGTGTGGTCTGACTGTCGGACCCTGTAAAGCACGCTACAGTACGGTGCTCGTAACAGCGATGTGGGACGTTATCAGTAGGTCAGCAGTTTGTACAATTCAGCACATCAGCAAAAGCTAAGTAGGTTGTTGAGCAGGCTCTCCAATTATTGACTGAGAAAATGCAATTGCAGTGCAGGTGGCCTGGATCTCAAAGCTGTGGAGCTCCTCACCTCCCACCTCTGACCTCTTCCATCTACTATCTGTGGGCTTTTTCTACCTAAACCTCAACATCAACAAATCCCCATTTTCCCAGTCACCTTGTCTCCTCTTCAGTTCTTATCAGCCAAGGTCATTCATTGCATTTTAAGCCTTAATTTGTGTTCCTCAACGCCTAAGAAATTCCAACTCCAAACCCTTCCCGTATTCTGAGGAGAATGAGTCCCTCCTGACCCGATGCTCCAACCCCGCCTCCCCATCTTCCAAATTGTCGACTTTACATTCCATTTTAAGTTCCAATCAGGACCAGTGTTGGTATCCTTGACTTTTTTAATACACCCAAACAAGAGTATAAGTCTTTCGTTAGGGCTGTTTAACAATTAATTTTAAATCCTTGAACATTTGGTTTGATTTATTACTTTTATTTTATTGGAAATTTTTCTTTTCATGTCCGAAGATTAATGGATATGGACTTTAAAAAAAAATTAATCTACGGATGTGGACGTCGCTGGTTAGGCCAGCATTTATTGCCCATCCCTAGTTGCCCTTCAGAAGATGGTGGTGGGTTGCCTTCTTAAGCCATTGCAATTTCCGTAGTGGTTGAATACAACTGAGTGGTTTGCTCGGCCATTTCAGAGGGCATTTAAGAGTCAACCACATTGTTGTGGATCTGGTAGGTCAGACCAGGTAAAGATGGCAGATTTCCTTCTGTGAAGGACAATAGGAAACCAGATGGGTTTTTACGACAGTCGACAATGGTTTCACGGTCATCATTAGACTTTTAATTCCAGATATTTTTATTGAGTTCAAATTCCATCACCTGCCCTGTTGATTTGAACCCGTGTCCCCAGATCATTATCCTTGGTCTCGTGATTACGGGTCCAGCGACAATACCACTACGCCACTATCTAATATAATTATTAATTATATTATTATTATTATTGTCTCCCCTGACAAGGAGAAAACTGGGGAAGTGGTGATAATTTTCTCAGCATGGATACAGAGCTGGGTGAAGGCAGACTTGGGTAAATCTTTTAAAGAGGACGGTGATGGGAATTGGTGAGGGTGGGAAGGAGCTTAGGAAAGATATGTTAATAGGAAGGAGGGGGAGAGAAATTCATTGGATCTAAGGGGATAAAATTAAAATTAACTCAGTGGAGAATACCAAAACTAAAGGTATTTGATTTGCATATGCTAAAAATCTGATATACATAAATAATTAAGTAATAAATTGAAATATGAAGACACATGAATACCAGAAACATAAATCGATTGATTTTTAAGCAAAGTGCTGGAACAGATCTGGGGCGCAATTCTCCCATCGGGAGATTAAGTCCCGACGCCGGAGTGAAACACCGAGTGTTTCACTCCGGCGTCGGAGGCTGTTCCCAGCCCCCTATTCTCCCGCCCCCCCAGGGGCTAGGAGCGGCGCCGCAACATTTACGCGCGCCGGGCCTTGGCACTGTGTAAAAGCGGCGCCGCGTAAATGACGCGACCGGTGCCGCGTAAATGACGTCACCCGTGCATGCGCGGTTGCCATCCTCCCCGCGGCCGCCCCGCAAGAAGATGTCGGACGGATCTTGCGGGGCAGCGGAAGAAAAGGAGGTCCTCCTTCAGAGAGGCCGGCCCGCCGATCGGTGGGCACCGATCGCGGGCCAGACCCCTTTTGAGCGCCCCCCCCCCCCACCCGCCGGTGCAGGAACTCCCCTCGCCCTCCCTCAGGCCGCCCCCTCCCCCCCCCCCAGCGTTCCCGCGCTGTTCCCCGCCGGCAGCGACCAGGTGTGGATGGCGCCGGCGGGAACCTGTCGTGTTGGGCAGGGCCGCTCAGCCCATCCGGGCCGGAGAATCGCCGCTCACCCATTACCAACAGCGAGCGGCGATTCTCCCAGCAGCCAGCCGTGATTCGCACCGCGCCGGTTTGGGGGTGGTGGGAGAATTGCGTGCGGGCGTCGGGGCGGCGTGGCGGAACTCGCGCGGTGCCCGGGCGATTCTCCCACCCGGCGTGGGGGGGGGGGGGAGAATTCCGCCCCCGTTGCCTGCAGGTCCTATGCCAAGCGGGAACTCCATGGTGGTTCATGTGTTTGTGATAATGACATATAGAGGACGTTGCAGTAGCTTAAGATCATTGTTGGGTTCTGAGGTTAAGGAGAGGATGGAGTTTCTGCAGGGCAGAGGGGAAGCTGAAAGCCTCCCGCACATTCCAGTAGGTGGTCACTCAAGCTATAAGAGTGTCTAAGAGTGGGTAAGTGTGAAGCCACCCAAGGGGAGTAGGAAGAGATGGTCAGTGCAGGAATCCTCCAGGAGTACTGCCTCTCAGTATTGAATATCATTGAGATTGCCTAACTTTGACATTGTGAGGATAGATAGCTGCAAGATTGGGGAGCAGGGGAGGATGCTGTGCACAGCAAATTGTAGAAATGCAGAGGCCTTAGAGGATTCCATAGGGAGATAGAAAAGCATTCAAAAACTGCTGGCATGGCATATGTTCTATTGCCTCCTTGGTGCCAGAGATAAAGCCGAACCAATGCTGGCCTTAAATCCCAAGAACAAAATAAATTTTCCCACCACCAACAGCCTGGGGAGCACATTTGACCAGGATCCTACCTAGACCAGTCACATTAATGCTGTGGTTACAACAGCAGGTATTCTGAGGAGAATGAGTCCCTCCTGACCCGATTGCTCCAACCCCACCTCCCCATCTCCCAAAGCCTTTGCATGATCTACAAGGCACAAAGTAAGAGTGTGATGGAATACTCTCCACTTGCCTGGATGAGCGCAGCTCAAACAACACTCACAAACCTGCCCTCATCCAAGACAAGTATGATGCTTGATGCTCACTCCATTCATCAGCGAATACGCTCACTCACACCGCCACCAGCTCACTGTGATAGCAGTGCACGTAGGCCAAATTCTTCCAGTTGTTCCACCGGTGGGATATTCAGGTGCCCCCCCCCCCCCCACCGCAATGGTGCGAACAATGGGAAAACCTCTTAACAGTGGTGGAATCGGAAGATCCGCTGATACTGCTAAACATGCGGTGGGGGGGGGGGGGGGGGGGGGGGGAGGGGGGGTGGAGTGGACAAGTCTGCTCAGAAGGTGCACTGAAGGGGCACATCAAGGGTCGTTGACAGCACTTTCCAAACATATGACTGACATATGATTCACTTTGGTAGGGAGAATGGGGAGAGGTAGTATAAATTATTTGACACAACCTTAAAGGGCTACAGGAGCAGAGAGGCCTGCGTGTTTATGCACAAAGTCTTTGCAACCAGCAAATGGCATACCTGACTTTAGAAACAGGCATGGGAGTAATTTTGACCTAACTCGCCAGGTTATAGTCCACAGAGGATCGGGTGGAATGTAAATTTTATGCCCTGCTAAGTTTCATTCCGTTATTACCAAACTCAGCAAAAGCAGGCAGAGTGTAAAACCAGAGTTACACTAGATCCCATAAGTGTCCCGATGGATAAGAACATAAGAACTAGGAGCAGGAGTAGGCCATCTGGCCCCTCGAGCCTGCTCCACCATTCAATGAGATCATGGCTGATCTTTTGTGGACTCAGCTCCACTTTCCGGCCCGAACACCATAACCCTTAATCCCTTTATTCTTCAAAAAACTATCTATCTTTATCTTAAAAACATTTAATGAAGGAGCCTCTACTGCTTCACTGGGCAAGGAATTCCATAGATTCACAACCCTTTGGTGAAGAAGTTCCTCCTAAACTCAGTCCTAAATCTACTTCCCCTTATTTTGAGGCTATGCCCCCTAGTTCTGCTTTCACCCGCCGGTGGAAACAACCTGCCCGCATCTATCCTATCTATTCCCTTCATAATTTTATATGTTTCTATACGATCCCCCTCATCCTTCAAAATTCCAACGAGTACAGTCCCAGTCTACTCAACCTCTCCTCATAATCCAACCCCTTCAGCTCTGGGATTAACCTAGTGAATCTCCTCTGCACACCCTCCAGTGCCAGTACGTCCTTTCTCAAGTAAGGAGACCAAAACTGAACACAATACTCCAGGTGTGGCCTCACTAACACCTTATACAATTGCAGCAGAACCTCCTAGTCTTAAACTCCATCCCTCTAGCAATGAAGGACAAAATTCCATTTGCCTTCTTAATCACCTGTTGCACCTGAAAACCAACTTATTGCGACTCATTAATCACCTGTTGCACCTGAAACCAACTTATTGCGACTCATGCACTAGCACAGCCAGCACTCTGAACAGCAGATTGTTTTAATATTTTATCATTTAAATTAATAATCCCTTTTGCTGTTGTTCCTACCAAAATGGATAACCTTTGTTCAACATTGTATTCCATCTGCATTGCATAAACATTGATAAAATATCTGTTGGGCCTTGGCTTGCCACACTTTAGAAAGCTGCCAAGACCTTAGAAAGGGTGGAAAGAATATGTACAGTAACGATACTGGGATGAAAGACTTCAGTTCTGCAGAGAGAATTGAAAATCTGGGGCTGCACTCTTTCGGGTCGAGACGTCAAGTTAAGATGTGTTACAGGTGTTCAAAATCTTGAAGGATTTTGAAAGGATTACAGTGAGGAGAAACTGTTTAATAAGTAATAACAACAGCAAGTGCTGGAAAAATTCAGCATATCCGGCAGTATCTGTGCTGAACTGATTTCCCAGGAAGAGCCATTTGACTCGAACGTTGGCTCTTTTAAAAAATTAATTGCCAGGATGTATGCGTCACTGGTTAGACCAGCATCTATTGCCCATCTCTAGTTGCCCTTCAGAAGGTGGTGGTGGAGTTACCTTCTTGAACCGCTGCAGTCCCAGAGGTGTAGGTACACACCTACTGTGTCTGTTGGGGAGGGAATTCCAGGATTATGACTCACCGACTGGAAAGAACGGCGATATGTTTCCAGTCAGGGTGGTGAGTCACTCGGAGGGGAATCTCCAGGTGGTGGGGTTCCCAGGTATCTGCTGCTCTTGCCCTTCTAAATGGTAGTGGGTCATGGGTTTGGAGTGTGCTGCCTCAGGAACCTCGGTGAATTCCTGCAGTGCATCTTGTAGATGGTACACACGGCTGCTACTGTGCGTTGGTGGTGAATGCTTGTGAAGGGTTGCCAATCAAGTGGGCTGCTTTGTCCTGGATGATGCAGAGTTTCTTGTTTGTTGTTGTGATATTGTTCAGGTCTTGCTGCATTGGACATGAGTTGCTTCATTATCTGTGGAGTAGCGAGTGATGCTGAATATTGTGCAGTCATCTGCGAACACGCCCACTTTTGACTTTATGATGGAAGCGAGATCATTGATGAAGCAGGTGAAAATGGTTGTGGGCACTACCCTGAGGAACTCTTGCTGTGATATCCTGGAGCTGAGATGATTGACATCCAACCACCACACCCATCTTCCTTTGTGCCAAGTATGACTCCAACCAGCGGAGAGTTTCTCCCTGATTCCCATTGACTCCAGTTTTACTGGGATTCCTTGATGCCATGCTCAATCTAATGTTGCCTTGATGTCAAGGGCAGTCACTCACACCTCTGGTATTAAGCTCTTTTGTTCCTGGTTGAACCAAGGCTGTAAGGAGGTCAGGAGCTGAGTGACCCTTACAGGTTGTTTGCTGAGTAAGTGCCCGCTTGATAGCACTGTTGTTGTCCCCTTCCATCAGTTTGCTGATGCTGAGAGAGTATACTGATGGGGCGGTAATTGGCTGGATTGGATTTGTCCTGTTTCTTGTGTACTGTACCCGCCTGGGCAATTTTTCTGCATTGCCGGGGTAGATGCCAGTGTTGTAGCTGTACTGGAACAGCTTGGCTAGGAGCGTAGGCGCTCTCAGAGCTGCTGAGAATTTCCAGCAGTTTCTACTTTTCTTTCTGATTTCCAGTATCTGCAGTGTTTCACTTGTATCACAGATTTCAGGTAACTGGCAAAGGAACCAGAGATGATTTATGGAAAATAAAATTTACAAAGCGAGTTGTTATGATCTGCAATGCATCACTTTTTGCATAGAAATATTGGACCTGGAGGGAGAAAGGCTGGTGGAAAGAAATTCCGTAATACCTTTCAAAAGGGAATTGCCTAAATCCTGGAAAGGGAAAGGTTGGCTGGGCTACAGGGAGGAACAGGGGAGTGGACTAGTTGGGCAGCTAAGTGACTACAACACAGGCTCGATTGGCTGAAAGGCGTCCCGTGTCATTCTATGACTCCGCAAAGGTAGAACCTATCAGACGGTGCATGCTATTACACTTTCTGAGGCATCTGCCTACAACAAACCGTAATATTTTAAAGCTCTGATTACAGTAATAAACAAAATAACTCACTGTTTTCACTTCTTTATGATATGTGACAGATTGTAATGGCCCTGCAGACAGCTTATAAAGAAAGCAGCTAAAACTTCCTTACAGGTCAATGAAAATAGTGTCTCTTCTCTGAAAGCACCAATCCTCTTTCCCGACACTGGCTGATTCTCTTTGTCAGCTCTTTCTTCGAAGAGGCCGTTAAATTTCAGCATGTGCAGATGACCAGAATTGGAGATGTGAGGTGGGGGTGTGTGGGTGGGTAGGGTGTTGGGGGTCGGCCACAATCTCAATAGTTAAAACCTACAACAAGAACAAGAGGAATGCTGGGAAACCTCATCAGGTCTGGCAGCATCTGTAGGGAGAGACAGAGTTCACGTTTGGCCTCCATTTGGTTCTTCTTCAAGAGGTGTTCCCTACAGATCCGCAGAATCCCTACAGTGCAGAAGGAGGCCATTCGGCCAATCGAGTCCTGCACCGACCCCTTGAAAGCCCTCAATCGTTGCACACTGCCCTATCACCCTGACTCCAGCTCCCCCGCCCTGTCCCGGTAGCCCCACCTAACCTGCACATCTTTGGCACTAAGGGGCAGTTTTAGCATGGCCAATCCACCTAACCTGCACATCTTTCAACGGCCAGATGCTGCCAGACTTGCTGAGCATTTTCCTAACAGTCTCTCTTGTACTTGTTTCAGATTCCAGTAATTGCAGTATCTTGCTTATTTTAGTTAAAAACCTGCAGTTACCGCCAGGCCACACAACAACTTGAAGAATGTTCCTGGGTGAGAGTTGAGATTTACTGGAATTTTATGATTTGGAACCAGGAATGTCACGAAATGCAGGTGGAGATGTTTGCTGCGGGACTGCACTTCTGTATGAGGGGGCTGGCTGAATGGTAAAATTTTTCCTGACACTGGGGGAGGCGGAGGCATAGTGGTATTGTCAGCAGACTAGTAATCCAGAAACCCAGAGCAATGCCCTGGGGGACCCAAGTTCAAAGCCACCTCGGCAGGTGACTAAAATCTGAATTGAGGAAAAATGTCTGGAAATAAAAGGCCGAACGATGACCACAAAAATCATTGTCCATTGTCATTAAAAAAAAAACTCTGGTTCACAAATCCCCTTTCGAGAAGGAAAGGAAATCTGCCATCCTTAACCTGGTCTGGCCTATATGTGACTCCAGACCCACAGCAATATGGTCGACTCTTATCTGTCTCTGAAGTGTGCCGAGGAAGCCACTCAGATCAAAGGCAATTTGGATTGGGCAATGAATGCTGGCCCAGCCAGCGACCTCGACATCCGCTGAGAAAAAAGGATTTTACTCCCTATACTGCCTTGAGTTTTCTTTTCAGTCTTCCTGTTATTCTTTTGTCCCTCCGCCCCCCCCCCCCCCCCCCTCAACCCCCCCCAACCACAAGATTGCTTAATTGCAGGGAGTAGGGTTGCCAAACACCCCTCCCTAGGATTGCCCCTGGCACCTCCAGCATGCAAAAGATTAATCATCAGGACCTCATTGAAAGCAACCCAGGAGAAAAATCATTGGGGCAATGCAAAAAAGAGGTTTACAAAAAACTTTCCTTTGAACACTTTAGTTTGCTTATTCTAAAAATATTGGACATGGTGGGGAATAAAAGACCTTCAATTTTTTAAAGGATACTTTCATTGGGCGGGGCACCGCCTGCGAGGCCAGCATTTTTATTGGCCATCCCTAATTGGCCCAGAGAAAGTGTTCAAAAGGTGTTGAGTCACCTTCTCAAACCGCTGCAGTTTGACCAACGGAGAGGCATGCTTGACACAAAAGCACTACCTCATCTCCCTTGGCTGGAATGAAGGGAGCATGCCAGGAGATCTCAGAGAGGCCATAATTGTAGGCATCATCAAGAAAGGAGAGATTGTGGTCATCGCAAGAAAGCTCCTCAGCTGCCTACTCCCAGTGGCTTGAAGAGCTCCTCCTGTGAGTCTCAATGCGGCTTCAATCCATCAAGAAGAACAATGGACAGGATCTTCAGCACACGCCAAATGCAGGAAAAGTGCAGAGAGCAGCACCAATCCCTGTGCACGGCCTTCCTCGATCTCACAAGGGCCTTCGACTCTGTCAACTGTGAGGGACTCTGGAACAATCCTCCTAAAAATTTGTCATCCCACAGAAATTCGTCACCATTGCTCCGCCTGCTACACGATGACATACAAGCCGTGATCCAGTCACTCAACGGATCCACCACAGACCCAATGCGTGTGCAAACTGTGGTCAAACAGGGCTGCATCATCGCACCAACGCTCTTCTCCATCTCTGAGGAACAGAGTGTTCAAAGACCGATATCTCAAATCCAGCCACAAACACATGGCTATAGAGCAACCGTGGTCCGCCCTTCTGTATGCACCCAGAAACATGGACAATATACAGAAGATACCTCAAATCCCTGGTGAGATATCACCAACGTTCCTTCTGCAAAATCCTGCAAATCTACTGGCAGGATAGGCGTACCAAATATCAAGGCACTGCACACGCTCAACCAGTTGCAATAGGCAGGCCACATTGTCTACATGCTCAACATAAGGCTCCCAAAACAAGTTCTTTACCCTCAAACTCCCCAATGGCAAGCCATCACTAGGAGGGCAGAGGAAACGCTACAAAGACACTCTAAAAGCCTCCCTAGCTAAATGCAACAACTCTACCGACAGGTGAGAATCACTTGTCCTTGAAGGGCATCCATGAAGGCGCCTACCATCTTGAGCCGTCACCGGAGTAGAGGAGGTGGAGGCCAAGCGGTCAGCAGTGGAAGGAGCGAGCAGAATCCAGAGGGTCCCACCCACACTCCCATCGACCACCAACTGCCCCATTTGTGGCTGAGACTGCAGCTCAAGGATTGGTCTGTTCGTCCCAACGCAGAATCCCCCCCCCCCCACCCCCCCCCCCCCCCCGGGTGGAGGCAAGTCATCCTCCACCTGAGGGGCTGCCAAAGAAGAAAAAGAAGAAGATACATCCAGATGCCAAAGCTCTTCGTCGCTTCATCTCGGCTGGATGGTTGGCTCCTGGGAGACTAAGGCTATTCCCTGTAAAGGTGGCTCATGACTCGACTCAGGCACACAAGGACAAAAGCGGAGGAGAGCTACATTGCAAAGTCATGCCTCTACAACAGCAGTAATTCAGAGGGTCATTGAGCTGCTCAAGATGAGGTTCTGGTGCCTGAAACGATCAGAGGGAACATTGCAATATCCTCTGGAGTGCGTATCACTCATTGTCGTGTCGTGCTCACCGTAAAACCCTGGCTCTGCCAAGTACGGATCCATTGGAGGATGACAACTGCGAGGCAGCATCACAGGCCGCAGAGGACGGCTCAAGTGATGGGTCTGATGAGGGAGGCAAAGAAAGTCTAGGGCTGAGGATGTGGACGCTAGAAGGGAGGAACCTTCTGGTTAAGCAGAGAGACCAGGCAGGCCTTGATTCTCTATTCTTTCAGCTAGGCAGCGAAGACATGGCTTAAAAGAGAGGGACATGGATGACACCTCGTTACTCTTCACTGAACCTGATGAGGCCATCTTATCATCTTTATGTAAAGTAATGGCCTCTGAATGAAGTTTCTGGCCCCACTCTGTCATTAGCCACTCACATACCCCAAACAGGAAGCACGTTCAGGTCATGACACATAATGAAATCTTGAAATGGTGGGCCAGGTTTACATTATTTTGATGTGACACGGGTGTATCTGTCTGCGGCTTCCTCCCGGGTGTAAAGGGGAGGGTATTACAGGGTCCCTCAGGCATCATAAGGATGGTTGCATCTGAAGAAGGAAGAGAATATGTCCGTTGCTAACATTATTACAAAGTAACTGCGCATGTACAACAGTTGCTTGTCACAAACGGACAACTGCCACACTGAGGCATTGTGATTGGATGAGCCAATGGGGACTCTTGAATCGAATTTCTCACTGGCGATGCCACAAATCCCCATTTACTACACACTCCCCAGTCTCTCACCTGTTCACAAAACTCTTGCCTCCTGCGAGACGCCTGCCTCTCTGCGACCCATGGTCCGTGCTCAACGCTTGCATTCCATGCCCAGGGCATTGATCCAAATTGGCCAGCCAGCATGAAATCATGTGTGCGCTGAGATCGTGGGTGGGAGAGAATATCTCATCTGTTTCTGAGCCCACCGATCGCTGCGCGTGCAGGACTGGGCACAAGATACAGGCCCATGTAATAGGTGCTGTATGACAGGGTGTTCCAGGATTTTGACCCAGCGGCAGTGAAGAAACCACCGAACATATTTCCATGTCAGGATGGTGTGTGTCTTGGAGGGGGAATTTTACTGGTGGTGGTTTTTCCCGTGCATTTGCTGGCCCTGGTCCTTCTAGATGGTAGATGTCGCGGGTTTGGAAAGTGTTGCAGAAGGAGCCCTTGGTAACTTGTTTACAATGTATCTGACTGACTGCCAAGAAGCACCCAGTTAGGCAATCAACTTTCCAATTGGAGTGTGGGAACTGTGTTGGACCAGGTGGATCAACATTTTGGGCAACGTTGTGAAGGCCGGAAGCTTGAAGGCCGAAGGTCATGTAATGAAACCTCCAAAATGATGTCCAATGAGAGTTAGCATTACCAAGTAAGGAAGATGGGTTTTACGGTATGTAAGCTGAACCATGTTGCGGGTAGAACAGCTAGTTTGAGATGGAACAGCTAAGGTTTTCACTTTCTTTCTTCAATATACCCTCCCAGCAGTCTGGAAAGATTAATCAACTAACTGTTGATTGACCAAAATGTTGCTTTGAGTGAAGACAGGGTCATTCCACTTGGTTTGACTGTGACAGTATTTTGCCATCCAGTATGCAAGGTAATGCGTTCCATAGTTCTGGTTGTAGTGAAGTCAGCACAAGAAGCCCTGGAGAAATAAGCAAATGCTGCAAGAAAAATGCTTAAGCGCATAAACTATATTTCTCCATAGTACAACTGCACATATTTCAGAGCGCTTGACAGCATTTGTGATTCGATAATGTACGCCTGAATTGTAAAACTGGGGGTTGCAAGTCCAAAGCTGTCAAAACTCAAAGAGACTGTAAGGAAGAAGAAATTTCCCCAGAAAGTATTATCGCACGTAGAATAGACTCATGGTCAGAAGCAGTTAAAGCCTTATCAGTTTTCCTTTAAAAGGTCGCTGGGGGTAATATCTAGGCACAGAATAAAAGGCTTGTGGTAAAAAAAAAACACTGGGATAAGTCCAGCTTTGGATGATTAGTTCCAGTTCTTCCCAGGACCTTGAGAATATTGTCTATAGCATGCCACAGATTGATATCAATTGAGCAAGATGACTCTCTTGGAGGGGTTGTTCCTTGGTTCCCACCCACGAAAAGAGTTTTCGCAGTTTCTATGTCCCTACGTCTGTAGTTATCCCACTGCTTGCTGAGATAGGGAGAGAGCGAGCGAGAGTACAAACTGAGCACTTGCAATTTTCTTGATGGTCCAGAGGGGCTTGTTGTTTTGTTATTCTGCGCTTCCCATTGTGAGTTGTTACAATCAAAAGAATCAAATGCTCCTTACTTAAATAGATCCGGCCTTCCACTTCAAAGTTGCCCTCAGGCTCGTATCAACATATGTGTAATCAAGCTCCTCTGGGTTTCATCTGGTTGCTTCTTTTCCAATTTAATTTTCTTCTTGTTTAGATTTGCCCATTCTCCAAATGCTGAACAAACTAACAAGAAGAGCAGGTAATTATCTCATCGCTCTTGCAATCTCGATACTGATGGGGGGTGGGTTGCGATAGGCGAAGGTAGGTGTGGGGGCGTGGCACAGTATTTCAGACAGGGAATCCTGCAAGCCTGGGCAGGCTGGGTATTCTTCTTGTTTTTGTGCCAGATCCCCACCGACCCGGAAGCAGCCTGACTTGATAGGCTTAAACCACAAGACCATTAGATGTAGGAGCAGAAGTAGAGCCATTCGGCTCCATCGAGTCTGATCCACCATTCAATGAGGTTCATGACTTTCCCCACCTTATCTCCAAAACCGTAGATTCCATTTAACTGATTAAAATATGTGTCTATCTCCGCCTTGAACATACTTAATGACTCAGCCTCTGCAGCTCTCTGTGGTAAAAGAATTCCACAGATTCACTACCCTCTGAGAGAAAAAATTCCTTTCACATCTCTGTCTTGAATGGTGACCTGACCCCCCTCACTTTGAGATTAGGCTCTCTGGTCCGAGACTCTCCCACAAGGGGCAACGACGCTCTCACCATCTCTGCTGGCAAGCCCGCTGAGTATCCTCAATAGTCTCAATGAGGTCACCTCTCGTCTTCTAAGCTCTAATGAACACAGGCACCAACATAGAATCATAGAATTTACAGTGCAGAAGGAGGGCCATTTGGCCCATTGAGATCTGCACTGGTTCTTGGAAAGAGCACCCTACCTAAGGCCACACATCACACCCTGCCCCCGTAATCCCACCTAACGTTTTGGGGACAGTAAGGCACTTTAGCATGGCCAATCAACCTAACCTGCACATCTTTGGACTGTGGGAGGAAACCGGAGCACCCGGAGGAAACCCACGCAAACACAGGGGAGAATGCGTAGACTCCCGCACAGACAGTGACCCAAGCCGGGATTCAAACCTGGGACCCCTGAGCTGTGAAGCAACTGTGTTAACCACTGTGCTACCGTGCTGCCCTAGCCATACTCAACCTCGCCTCATTCGAAATTTGCTCCATATCTGGAATCAACCTCGTCAACCTGTCCTCGTAGCTTCTTATCAGGTGGGGAGCACTGCAATGGACAGCAGATAGGGAGTCTACAGCTGCTCCTGGGAGTTTGGAATGTATTAAGAAGTGGAGGAGTAGGAGGAAAGGTTGAATCCATGACAGCGGGGAGTGTGGGTTCTGACCATGGTCTCGAGGAAGTAGGTCTCTGATCTTGACACTGGCGGAAGGTGGGGGTTATAGGGGTATCTGATCCTGGAAGCCCCAATTCCTAATTGTGGGGGAGTGTCCTTGGTCTGTGATCCCGAGGATGCCCGCTAAGCTTTGTGGGCTGTGGGATGTACTCATGTTCCTTCTCACCACAAGCAGTTCTGTAAGATCTCCTAAAGTGTCAAAGCAATCCTCACCTCCCTTGTGTTATTGTGTTTTGCAAGGCCTAGGAAACTCAGCCAGCTAGAGATATGTTTGTCGGGGAATTTAAGTATGAGGCTCCCCACCTCATTAACACACATTTAAAATTCTAACCTGCCCCCTATGAGTGGGTTGCC